>NC_055995.1:14899017-15199899 GCF_018446385.1 Zingiber officinale
GCGGAATGAACTCGAAGCAAAAATTACAACGCTAACACAAAGGATTTACTTGGTATCCACCTTGAGGAGAGGTGACTAATCCAAGGATCTATACATGACACGCTCTCTACTAATAAAACACTCATTCTCGATCATAGCCAGAGGCGTAGAAGCCTCGTACAAACTCACATAACAATATACAACACCCACAAGAAGAAAATACAAAAGATACAAATGGAAACTCTTTCTTCTTGCTTACTTATTGCTTGTTGTCGCCTCTTGAACCTTGGAAGTGTAACTACACTTGTCTCCAAGAGCCTTCAAGAACTGGCTATGAAAGTGTGGAGAAACTCACTGAGATTGCCGCTGAGATGCACTATAGTCGCTAGAGAAGAAGCCTGCGAAGAAGATGCTCGTCAACGGCTATAACCTATGCAATGGTCAGATTCCAATCGAATGAATGACTCTCAATCGATTGGGGAGACTTTGAATAAATTGGCTGATCGATTCAGATCGCCTTTGTGCTCTCTGGACAACGCCTGAATCAATATTCCGATCGATTCAACCTCTATCGAATTTCCAGTTCCCCAATCGATCGACTGATCAATTGGAGGTGCCCAATTGATTGGTTGATTGATTGGGAAAGGTTCTGTGCTCGCGACAATTACTCCCAATCGATTGGGCCAAACTTTCTTCGCGACACACATCCAATCGATCAACTGATCGATTGGACTATGGTTCAATCGATCGGTTGATTGATTGACCTACCTTTTACTTGCCTAAACTCAAGTCCAAGGTCCCCAATTCTAACATCTAGTCAACCGTGACATGTTGGAAGCTCATGCCTAGCATCCGGTCAACTTTAACCTGCTAGGACTTCTTCACTAAGTGTCCGGTCAATCCCTTTGACCCACTTGGACTTTTCTTCTCATGCCAAGTGTCTAATCCTCCATGACCAACTTAGACTTCCACTAGATGTCTGGTCACCCTTGACCCATCTAGATTTCCTCGTACCAAGTATATGGTCAATCCTTTGACCTACTTGGACTTCCCAACACCAGGTGTCTAGTCAGCCTTGACCCACCTAGATTTCCACGTGTCTGGCTTCACTCACCAGGACTTTCAACTGCCTAACCTCCAGTTAGGACTTTCAATCTGCCTGACTTCACTCACCTGGACTTTCACTTGACTTCACTCACTAGGACTTTCACCCAGCTTCACTCACCAGGACTTTCACCTAGTTTCACTCACTAGGATTTTCCAACTGCCTAGTTTCACTCACTAGGTCTTTCACATGGCTTCACTCACCAGGACTTTCACCTGCCTGGCTTCACTCAGCAGGACTTTCACCTAGCTTCACTTACTAGGATTTTCTAACTGCCCAGCTTCACTCACTAGGACTTTCATCTAGCTTCACTCACTAGGATTTCCCAACTGCCTGGCTTTACTCACTAGGACTTTCAACTACCTAACCTCTAGTTAGGACTTTCCCAGTTAAGTATCCGGTCAACTCTTTGACCTACTTGACTCTTCTTCATATCTAACTGGTCAACCTTGACCAGAGGGGAACTGTACCAACAATCTCTCCAAACAGATAATTTCACCTGCAATCTCCATGTATTGTCAAACATCAAAACCCAAACATCAAGACTCAAGCTTGAGCTAATTCAAGCTTAGTCAACCTGGTCAACCTAACCCAAGGATATTGTTCCAACAATCTCTCCCTTTTTGATGTTTGATAATATCTTTAAGTTAGGCTAATCCATAGCCTCAACTTCTTCCTCATGCCAAAGCATGAATGAGGGTTTCCTTCATTCTCTCCCTTTCCGAGAGGGCAAACTCCCTCTTAAGGTAATGAAGGCATAGTACAGACCCTGCATTCTCCCCCTGACTTTCCTAGAGGGGCAAAGGTCTAACTTAAACCCTACATTTCTCCCCTTATTAGTACACATCAAAAACTCTCCCCCTGAAGAGTTACCCAACGTTGGTCACAACCTCACATGTTGTTCACGATACCACAATGAAGGTCCCATACCCTTCATTGTATCTAGTGCTCATCCGTGAGCATTAACTTCTTCACAAACACAATGAAGGTCTCATATCCTTCATTGTATTCAGTGCTCGCCCGTGAGCATACACAACTAAACAATGAAGATATCCACTCTCCATTGTTTCCTAATGCTCAACCTTGAGCATTTGTCCAAAAGAAGGATATACCACCTTCTATGTTTTTGGAAAATTAATTTTCATGTCCTTAAAGAGTAATTCTCCCTAAAGACATACTCGTAACCTCTATCATTGCACCAACAATGACTTGGAATCCCTAAACCTTTAGGAAACCCAAATTTAGAAGTTTTGAGGTTCAAAAATCCAACACTGAAGTTAAACCTCAACCTAAACTTCTACTTGTGATTAATTAAAAAATATTTAAATGTGCATTATTCATTGACAATTTTTTGTTAACATAGGGTCCTTGACAACCTGATGAGAAATAATATGGGTTTTATGTGATGAAATTTATGAGAGAAATTATTGAAGGAAATGCTACTAGCGCAAAGGATTCACTTATCTTAATGGTAATATTTGACATATTCTCAATTTTCTTAAATAGTTCCTTTTATTTGATTTTTCTTCTTCATTACTAATTTTTTTACTAATATAATCTGGGTTTCTTAACCGTTCATGAAAATAATTTACTCTAACAAAGAAATTGACGAAGTGTGCTCCGAATGGGCGGATTGCGTACTAGACTATATTTATTACTAGGTATAAATTACTAAAATTCAAAAGATGGCTAAACTTCATTTGGAATACTTCTGAATCATTTAGTAAATTCTGTGGTTGATGATTTTCTTTTTATCCCTCTCTCATTTTAAAATCAGTTCTGAATTATGCTTTTATTTAGTTCTTGGATCTACTACTAGTTTTTATTACATTAGTTCCTAGTTTTAGACCATTAAACCTAACTCCCTCATTGTTGAAGTATAAATGTAGTGCACATGGTAGTTTCTTATGTCACTTTCTATAAGAGGTTTAAAGGTGATTGATAGGGATGTCAGGTTTTAGTTGGAATCCAAGTGTTTTTTTTAAAAGGCAAGAAGGCTCGGTCTTAGTATCATTGCATGGCGAAGTGTGTACCAATTTGAAACAGTTTATTTGTGACTCCATGACTTATTGATTTTGATTCCTTAGTGCCAATAATTTTTTTGTTCACTGCTAGCTGACTCCTTTGCCCAATACGTCCTTTGCCCAATAATTTATTGCCTCTCTTTGTTCTCATCTTTTGCTTTGATATGTCAATACCTAATATACATTCATGTGTTATTTTTCCGATTGAACATTTTGTGAATTTAGTTATAGGTATTGTCATGGTGTCCTTATAATTTTGTTTTTGTTTTGTCTATTAAACTTTGCCTCCGGGAAATAATTAAGCTCATTGTATAGTGATTAAATTCGGCTGAGTTAGTAGATGGAGTCTGTAGCATGTTGACTAGAATTATGAGCATGTTTTGTATATAAAGATATTTTTCCAGGAACAAAGCATATATCAGAGACGTATAGTGATTACCTTATTATGGAAGTTACCAAGACAACTCTAAGTTGGTTAAATTGCTTGTATTGCATAAGTTTGTATTGCATAAGTTTTATTTCTGAGACTATAAGTTGGTTATATTGCTTGTATTTTATGTAGATTTATATGAATAAATCTAAATCTGGAATTCTGGAATTGAGTATTGTCTTGGAATTGCTTTATATTAGAGCTATGCGAAATCCTGGAATTGCTTGTATTGCATAAATTTGTATTGTATAAGTTAAATTCTGAGACTATAAGTTGGTTATATTGCTTGTATTTTATGTAGATTTATATGAATAAATCTAAATCAGAAGTCTGGAATTTTGGAATTGAGTGTTGTCATGAAATTGCTTTATATTAGAGCTATGCGAAATCCTGGAATTGCTTGTATTGCATAAGTTTGTATTGCATAAGTTTTATTTCTTAGACTATAAGTTGGTTATATTGCTTGTATTTTATGTAGATTTATATGAATAAATATAAATCTGGAATTGATAAGTTTTATTTAATTTTTCTCTTGCAGCTAGGTACGTAACTCGGTCAATTCGTGAGGCTTGAGATTTTTGATGCAAGGAGTGAGCTTTGTTAGGTTGCATGTAGATTGCCTTGCTAATGTGTAAAATCCATATGGAGAATAGTACTGGAAAACATGTGATTTAGGTTTGATACTTTTGTTAGTTTGATGAGTACAACTCATTTTGTATATTTTGTAATATGTGTGGCTACAAGATGATTTATGAACTTTTATTTTGGATTTAATGTAGTAAATATTTAGTTTTGTATTGGTTTTTTTCTTATATTAAAAACATATTTATTGTTTGGTATTATCATGTTACAACATGAACATTAAAGACAACGGTTAGAAACATTGTAAAAAATATGTAAACCACAACGGTATTTTTTTTGTGAAAAGTGATTAAAGACAATGATTTTATCCGTTGTAAAAACATATTGAAAATTATATACTACAATAGTTTATAACTGTTGTAAAATACAAAATGAGTAAATATTATCTACCACAACGATTTATATCTGTTGTAAAAAGGGTCTACAACAACGGTTTATATCTGTTGTTGAAATTATCTATCACAATGGTTTTAAAATGTTGTCGTATAGGGTGGTAAAATATTTTTTGAGCATATAAATAACAACGGATAAAAACCGTTGTTGAATGTCTACAAAGACAATGGATTCAAAACCGTTGTCGTAGGGCAATGTCTTTTACAACACAATCAGTTACAACGGTTTTTTTTGACCCTACGACAACGGATAATATTCGTTGTCGTTTACAATTTTTGTTGTAGTGGTGGTAACTCTAGGTGAGGAAACGTCCTAGTTGCGATTAGGCAAAGGTAAAACCCTAGGGGGCGGTAACCTTAGGTCCTAGGGGGTGCTAACCCTAGGCAAACAGTCTTGACGGGTCGAGAATTTCAGGCAAAATCCTAGGGGGTGGTAACCCTAGGTTGAAATCCTGGTGTCATGAACCGGGTAGAAGACTGGATGAGTCATGGAGTGGACGTCCAACATGAAGACCGGAAGCTTTGGATGCTGAGCAAAAGTCCACTTGGTCTGGAGGATCAACTGGCAACAGGTAAACTCTCCTGAGTGGAGTAGGTGAGGGCGCATTCCCTGGTAAGGGAGTAGTAGGCGTCGGTTCGATCTAGGGTTTTCGGTCAGAAATCCAAAGTTAGAACTGGACAGTCTGAAGACTATCAAATATGTTATTTATCATGTCTATATTGTGCTAACTTTGTTTTGCAGGGTATGGTTAGTTTCTTGGACTAACGTATTTTGCAGGATGCAAATTGGACGTGTTTGCCTCGGGTGAATAGTACCTGAGGCGCCCTCCATAGAGCTTGGAGGCGCCTCGGGTGACCTGGAGAAGCAACCTCGCAGCAAGGCGCGAGGGCGCCTTGAACACTGGCGCGAGGGCGCCCTCCATGCGGTTAGAGGCGCCCTCAAGCGGATAAGTCGTGAAGTGGTCAAGGCTTATCGACGTTGCATTTTTTGCGGTGATGAGGGCGCCCTCCATGGTATTGGAGGTGGCCTCCACAGGATTTATAGGTAGGTCTCGAGCAGCAGTTAAGGTACAACAACAAACGCGCAACCATTCTTTCGTGTGCTGCTCAAAGGATGATTCGACAAAGATGTGACAAGACACCGATGACCCGAAGCTTTAAATTCTGTATTTCCTGTTGTCGGTATAATTTCATTATTTCTTTAATTTGTATTTCAAGTTGTAAATTTCTGAGCTTATAGTGATTGCCCAAAGTAAACTTTCAACGAACGTGGGCCTTGGAGTATGAGTCGCCACAGGCTCCGAACCAAGTAAATCTTGGTGTCTGTGTTTTCAATTGTTATTTAATTTTCCACTGCATTTTACTCATAGTATTTTGAAACGAAAGTGAAAGCCATGAGCGCTATTCACCGCCCCTAGAAATTGCAAGCGCTGAAGCTTGTAAGAGGCTGAAGTTTACTAGATCAAATTTGAGGTTGGAGATGCCCTCAATAGTCTTTAAAAGCCCTATTCGGCCAACACAAAGTATGATTTGATAGATAACTTCTCTACGCTTACTTTTAATCATTCTGTCACTTTGTTTTCCAACTTCTGTGACTCTACTATGCCTGACCACTGCTGACAGTTCAACACCAACACATAAGCTCGATCAAATTCCATTCTTCTAATTGTTGGTAATGATTTCTTTTATTGTACATCTTTTATACTTACTAAAGAAAAGTGCAGGGCTGTTACACTTTTCTTCTTCTCTATTTGTATTCCATTATTCTTTCGGGAGTTTACCAGTAGAAAATTTAGTGAATTGTCTATTGATAGGTTCAAGGGACTTGGGTCGTGGAGTAGGAGTTGCCAAAGGCTCCAAACCAAGTAAACTGATCATGCCCTCTTTTCTTTTCTTGTCTTAGTATATTTTTAATTTTGCTGCGTACTCGATTTCAAAACAAAAGAAAAGTTTTTTAAATACACATGATTTACTCCCCTCTCATGTGACCAAAGGTCCTACAATGACTTCCATCTTGGGACATGAAAACCCTTCCTACAGGGGTTCTACAAAGTAATTGGGACATGAAAACCCTTCCAATTACTTTGTTAATCCTACTATCAAAATTGATGGTCTTACCAACTAGCCAGATAACCTCAGTAGCAATAACAAAACAATACTTGTACTCCTTATAAACCAACCTATGGTATAATTTTGAATGATGTTTGAGATATCCCACTTGAAATGTCTCCTAGACAATGCCCCTTGGACTATCAATCTTTAGAAATATTGCAAGCAGAGGCTAGCAAAGGAAAGGAGAAACTTGTTGAAACGATGACTAATTTATCATTGGATATGACATCTTACATTAAGAGTTTGATTACTAATACTACTGTGATATATGCAAAGCATTGGAATTATTCCACAAAAAATAACACAAAAGGATTCAACATAATGTATGAATTTCCTTTTAAAAGGAAATGCCTCAAAACTTTTCCTCAATGCTCAAATCCTACTCAACTAGGGTGCCGGTGTTAATTGATTTATTCGATTGGCAAAGCTAATATTAACTTTGAAGAATTTGAGCAGCATAACTTCAGAGGCGTGCAAAATGATCACTCCTTTTATGCTCATGGATTATGGTCTTCTAAACATAATCTGTATTAAGGATATCGAGTCTACTCAATTGTTTCCCTATTTACTAGCCACTATTATGAAAAAAAAAGTCTTGGAAATGGAATCTTTTGTTATTTGCCATTTTAAAAGTTCTCCTCCAGAATGGATAGCCGATAAAATTAAACCAGCTAGACTTTTAATCCGAATGTATATTAATGAAGTCAATGGTCACCATGAAATGTTTACTAAAATATTTTCTAATTCTGATATAGAATGGCTAGCCAACACAATTTTAGATGAACAATTGAAACATTTGAGAGGCTCAGTTCAAGGAAGTTCATGGTTATGGGGCCAATACTATGACTCCCATAAATTCTTGTTAGTGGAAGAAACTTATATCGAAAAAAATCTACTAGCCTAAAGAAATGGGTACTCTTTTTCTTCCCTTCAAATGTACAACTTTATATCCAATTATATATGAATGGTACCAAAATAAAAGCAGCAAATGATGGGCTACTAGCTAATAAGGACCAGTGGCTCCACTACCCAAAACTCCTCCATCTGTCACTTCCGTAGAAGACGCTAACCTTATTAATATGATGGAACTCTATCCAAATCCTACAAGACATATGTAGCAAGATTCTTTCTCATCCTTAGTGACTCAACCAACACTCAAAAAGGGTATGTAGCAAGATTCCTTCTCATCCTTCATGACTTAGCCAACACTCAAAAAGCCAAGATTTTTTCTCCTTGGTGACTCAACCAACACTCAAAAAGCTGATGACTCTACCAAGCATATCCCATATTCCTTCTTATCCACATGCATGCTATCTTCCATGGAGTTTATCAATATAAGGACCTCGGACTACTCCTTGCAGGATATAGATATCGGAGAGTGGTAGCAACCTAGTGTGCAAGTTTGTGCAAGTGTTTTTCTATGAGTGTTTCTACATTGTCTTATGTAATTTCCTTACGTTCTCTCTGCATTGCCTTATGTAATTTTCTTATGTAAGTTCCCTAATTTCTTTAATACAGTTTTTTTTACCCCCAAGGCGTAGCGTAGACGGTGGGTGAATGTCATCTCTGACGTAATGGCCAGGGGTCGATTTTCAGGAACTAACGACCTGAGATTTATCCTATCATGCACCTAATGCGTGTGTACCTGCATTTACCTCTCTCTATATCCATGGGGCCAATACTAGGGGTCGTTAATGTAGCAGATTTATAGTTTTTAATGCAGTTTTTTCTTTCTAGGATAGGAAGGCTCTGCCTTCTTCTAGCTTTCACTATCAGCTTGTCCTTTTCTAAGTAAACCCTAGCGTTGAAAGGTAACTACGACCTTGTTCTTATAAGACCTGTGTGGGCTCCATAGGCAACATGATACAAGGCCAACATAAGACCTCAACAAAGCAGGGAATGCTGCTATGTTGTTGTATATTGCTAATGTTGTGAATTTGTGACTCGTGCAAATGAAAATTTATTATTATAATCAGAGTTTTATGTATCTTATTATTATTATTATTATTATTATTATTATTATTTTATATATATATATATATATATATATATATATATATAATAAATTATTTCAAAAAAGTTATGGTCAAAATTTCTCATAATACCTTTAGATTTAGTTGAACTTTCCCTCACAACAAAACTCTTAACTAGTCATGTTGTGCGTTTCTATTGATTTCTTGTTTGCTAATTGTTGATGTAGGAGGTGTTGGTTGCTACTCAGAAAACCTAGAGGTTCCACTGTACAAAAATTTTGTACAAAGATCTGAACCTTTTCCTAGCTACCATGTGTTCTTTTAAATTAAATTTTGGATCGCCTGCGGAACTTAACACGTTTGATCCAAAACTTAATCTATTTGTTCTTTTAAGTTTTGACTTGGATCTCCTGCGGAACTTAACACGTTCGACCCAAGTCACCTTAAGTTATTAATTCCATTAAATATTAATTTCCACAATTGGTTTCCAGTACTGACGTAGCGAGGCACATGACCTTCTTGGATATGGGAGCAACCACCACCGACTAGACAAAACCTTTTATAGAAAGCTAATATTTAATCTCCTAAAATAACTTTAGGTTAACCGAAAGGAACAATCAAATCACAAAGAAAAAAAAACAAAAGAACACAACATCGAAAAACATATTCGAAATTCTAGAATCGTAAGCCTCTGGTATTTGGTATTATTTCCATAAATAACTAGTATGATGCGGAAAGGAAAAATTACTAGTTATACCTTCTAGAAAGACCTCTTGATCTTCTACCGTATTCCTCTTCTAACCTCGGACATTGTGTGGGCAACGATCTTCCAAGATGAGAAACCACCAATCACCTTCTTCTCCTCCCTAGCTAGGTTCGGCCAAAACAAAAGAGCTTCACCAAGGAAGAAGAAAAACACCAACTAAGCTCCAAGGGATGCAAGCTTTCTCTCCTCCTTCTTCTTCTTCTCCAAGTAGTATCCGGCCACCACAAGAACTCCAAGCAAGAGGGATGTTTCGGCCACCACAAAGAGGAAGAGAGGGAGAAGATGTTGGCCGGCCACACCAAGGAATAGGAGAGGGAGAATAATAGAGGTTGTCACCCATGAAGGCACCCCTACCCCTTCTTTTATATTCCTTGGCTTTAGCAAATAAGGAAATTTATTTATAATAAAATTTCCTTAACTTTCTTTGACAATAATTAATTAAGAAAAATTTAATAAAATTTCTTAATCAACTAATCATGGCCGGCCACCTCAAATAGAAAAATTAGGAGAGTTTCAATCAACAATTAAAACTTCCTTATTTGTCTTTGGAAATTTTAAAAAATAAAATTTCCTTTTAAAATCCCTTCATGGTTGATAAAAAGAAATTTCTATAATTTTAATTTTCTACATGTGAATAATTTTCAAAGAGAAAAAATAAAATATCTTTCCAATCTACAAATAAGGAAAGAGATCTAATCTCTTTCTTTTAATCTTTTGTAGATCTTTTAAAGAGAGATATTTTAATTTTAATTCTCTGTAATAAATTATATCTTCCATATAATAAAAAATTAAAATTAAAATTCTTTTTTTTTTAATTTAATGTGGCCGGCCCCCTCTAGCTTGGGTTCAAGCTAGGGCCGGCCACCCTAAACAATGCTTAGGCCGGCCCCCTTTAGGTGGGTATAGAAGGTGGGTATAGGTGGGTATAGTACTCTATAAATAAGAGGTTACGATAGGGACCGAGAGGAGGAATTGGTTTTGGTCTCCCGATAAAATTAAGCATCCCGTGTTCGCCCCGAACACACAACTTAATTTTATCAATAATAATTCATTCCACTAGAGAACTATTATTGAACTACCGCACCAATCCCAAATTACATTTTTGGGCTCCTTCTTATTATGAGTGTGTTAGTCTCCCTGTGTTTAAGATATCGAATGTCCACTAATTAAGTGAGTTACTGACAACTCATTTAATTAATATCTTAGTCCAAGAGTAGTACCACTCAACCTTATCATCATGTCGGACTAAGTCCACCTGCAGGGTTTAACATGACAATCCTTATGAGCTCCTCTTGAGGACATTATCAACCTAGTATCTCTAGGACACAGTTTCCTTCTATAATCAACAACACACACTATAAGTGATACCATTTCCCAATTTATCGGGCTTATTGATTCATCGAACTAAATCTCACCCATTGATAAATTAAAGAAATAAATATCAAACATATGTGCTTGTTATTATATTAGGATTAAGAGCACACACTTCCATAATAACTGAGGTCTTTGTTCCTTTATAAAGTCAGTATAAAAGAAACGACCTCAAATGGTCCTACTCAATACACTCTAAGTGTACTAGTGTAATTATACAGTCAAGATAAACTGATACCTAATTACACTACGACCTTCTAATGATTTGTTCCTTTCCATTTTGGTCGTGAGCTACTGTTTATAATTTATAAGGTACTGATAACATCATCTTCTGCATGTGACACCACATGCTATGTTATCTACAATATAAATTAATTGAACAACTACAAACAAATGTAGATAATTTGACCAAATGTGATTCTTTATTCAAAACAAATGTTTACAAAAGCTTAGGCTTTCAGTATACACTCCAACAATCTCCCACTTATACTAATGACTAAGCTGCCATATCTTCTACCATACATCTGATTCCCATTCCCTCCACATGCCGATCGAAAGCTTTCGCCGGAAGGGCCTTAGTGAAAGGATCTGCCAGGTTATCCGCTGATGCAATCTTGGCGATGACAACTTCTCCTCGCTTCACGATATCTCGTATCAGGTGGTACTTGCGCTCTATATGTTTACTTGCCTTATGAGCTCGTGGTTCCTTCGAGTTTACAACTGCACCGCTATTATCACAATAAATTGTGATGATTTTGGGCAAACCAGGAATCACATCTAAGTCCATTAGAAAGTTCCTGAGCCATACTGCTTCTTTAGCTGCCTGAGAGGCTACTACTTCCATGGTTGAGTCCGAAACGCATTCGCTTAACACTCCTCCATGAAATGACTCCACCTCCTAAAGTAAACACATAGCCTGATGTAGACTTACTGTTGTCCCTATCTGATTGGAAATCTGAATCCGTGTAACCCACAGGGAGCAAATCGTCTGCTTGGTAAACTAGCATATAATCTCTAGTCCTTCTCAGGTACTTTAATATATGTTTTACCGCAGTCCAATGTCCTTGTCCAGGGTTACTCTGATATCTGCTGACCATGCCCACGGCAAAATAAATATCTAGTCTCGTACATAGCATTGCATACATAAGGCTTCCTACAGCCGAGGCATAAGGAACTGCTTTCATGTCTTCTATCTCCTTTGATGTCTTAGGAGACATCTCTTTAGATAGAGCTATTCCATGCCTAAAAGGTAAGAAACCTTTCTTGGAATCTTGCATGCTAAAACGAGCAAGGATTGTATCTATATATGAAGCTTGGGATAGACACAACATTCTTTTCCTGCGATCCCTTATTACTTTGATCCCAAGAATGTGTGCACACTCTCCTAAGTCCTTCATATCAAATTGTTTGGACAACCATACCCTTACGTCTGATAATACCTTGACATTGTTGCCAATTAACAAAATATCATCTATGTATAGTACAAGAAATACCACCACGTTTCCGTTACACTTCTTATATACACAAGACTCATCTGGACTTTGAATAAATCCATATGACTGGATTACTTCATTAAACCGGATGTTCCAAGATCTTGAAGCTTGCTTCAGTCCATAAATGGACCGATTGAGCTTACACACTAGATGCTCTTTGCCTTTTTCAATGAACCCTTCTGGTTGCTTCATATGGATGTTCTCTTCAAGACTTCCATTAAGGAAAGCTGTCTTGACATCCATTTGCCAAATCTCATAATCCATATGAGCTGCAATGGATAAGAGTATCCGGATAGACTTAAGCATGGCTACCTGTGAAAAAGTTTCTTCATAATCGATTCCCTCTTTCTGAGTGTACCCTTTCGCAACAAGCCTAGCTTTGAAAGTTTCTACCTTACCGTCTGTCCCTCTTTTCATTTTGTAGATCCACTTGCATCCAACGACTTTTACACCATCAGGTGGTTCTACAAGCTTCCAGACCTTATTAGAGTACATAGACTCTATTTCAGAATTCATTGCCTTTTGCCAAGATGCTGCATCTATATCTTGGAGTGCTTCGTCATATGTTCGTGGATCAGGTTCATGTTTACCCGGGATCAAGTCTGAAGACTCCCCCAAAAACATGAATCTTTCAGGCTGCCTTACAACCCTCCCACTACGACGAGGCACTGTCTGTGGTTGTGTATCATGTGTGACACGTGTTGCAGTCTCTTGTGGTACTTCATCTTGTACTGTTGGTACTGAAGTAGACGTGTCCTCTCTAAGTTCTTCTAAAACAACTTTGCTACTGGGCTTGTGATCCATTATATAGTTTTCTTCTAAAAACTGGGTATTGGTGCTAACAATGACCTTCTGGTCTTTAGGACTATAAAATAAACCACCTTTCGTTCCTTTGGGATACCCTACAAACACACGAACTTCTGTACGAGATTCTAACTTATCAGCATCTGGTTTCAGCACATGTGCTGGACTACCCCAAATCCGAATATGTCTTAGACTGGACTTTCGCCCATTCCACAATTCTGTGGGAGTAGAAGAAACTGATTTAGAAGGTACTAAGTTCAGAATGTACACTGCTGTTTCCAGAGCATATCCCCAGAACGAATTTGGTAATTCTGAATAACTCATCATCGATCTAACCATCTCCATAAGAGTCCTATTCCTTCGTTCTGCCACACCATTCTGTTGGGGTGTACCAAGTGCGGACAGTTGGGATTGAATCTCAGCCTCTGATAAGTAATTCCTAAACTCTCCTAAGAGGTATTCGCCACCACGATTAGATCGTAGTGTCTTGATACTTTTACCTAGTCATTTTTCCACATCAGCCTTGTACTCTTTGAACTTATCAAAGCACTCGGACTTGCGGCGCATTAGGTAAATATATCCGTATCTTGAATAATCATCTATAAAAGAGACAAAATATTCAAAACCTCCTCTTGCCTGGACAAACATAGGACCACACAAATCAGAATGAACCAATTCCAACACTTCTTTGGCTCTATACCCCTTAGCCTTGAACGACCTCTTGGTCATTTTACCTTCCAAGCAAGATTCACAAGTTGGAAAATTTTCCAACTCTAACGAACTCAAAAGTCCATCAGCTATAAGCCTCTAAATCCTACTTAAGTTAATATGACCAAGCCTTAGATGCCAAAGATATGCTTGGTTCATTTCCGAAGGTTCTTTTCTTTTATTAGAGTTAGAAGATGAGTTATAAATTTTCATGTTTTGCCTTGTGGAAGAAATTGGATTTAAAGTATACAAATTGCCAACTAATGCACCAGAACAGATAATCACTTTATTTCTTTTAATAACTATATCGTTACTGAAAGAAACTGAATATCCATCTAAAAATAGTTTAGAAACTGAAATTAAATTCTTTCTAAAACTGGGTACATAAAGATAATTTCTTAAAACCCCAAATTTCTATTTCTACTAAAAGATAAGTAGACATCTCCCACTGCAACAGCCGCCACCTTAGTAGCATTTCCCATGTAGACGGTAATCTCTTCTTCAGTTAGTCGTCGGGTTTCCTGGAACCCCTGCAGGGAATTGCAAACATGATCAGTGGCTCCCGTATCTACACACCAGGTGCTGGTAGATAACACCGCTAAACATGTTTCAACAACTAGAGCATGAGATATACCTTTGTTGTTCTGATTCCTACGAGGACAGTCCGCCTTCCAATGCCCTGACTGTTTGCAGATGAAGCACTTGCCCTTCGGCTTCTTCACTCCAGCTTTAAATCCTGTACTCTGAGTTTTATTCACTTTCTTTGCTGAGCCAGCTTATTTATTCTTCTTCTTTCCTCTCGGTTTAGAAGTAGAACCATTTTCAGCATAGTGAATTTGAGAATTGTGACGAAATAATCCTTCTGCTGCTTGAAGTTCTGTCAGTAGTTCCGCTAATGAATAAATCCTCTTATTCATATTATAGTTCAGGCGGAACTGCTCAAAACTTCTAGGTAGCGTTTGGAGGATCATATCGATCTGGGTTTCCCCATCAATTTCTCCTCCAAGGATCTGTATCTCGTTCAGATAAGCCATCATCTTTAGGATATGATCCCTCACAGGAGTACCCTCTTGCATGGTGGCTGTCATTATCTTTCTCATGGCTTCTTGCCTAGAAGCCCTATCCTGATGACCAAAGAGTTCCTTGAGATTGTTCATAATATCATAGGTTGTTGGTAAATCTTGATGCTGATATTGCAATACATTTGACATTGAAGCCAAAATGTAATACCGCGCCATCTCATCTGCTTTTACCCATTTCCTACGATATTCAATCTCCTCTTGGGTAGATTCACCAGTAGGTGCTTCAGGGCACGGCTCAGTCAGTACAAATTTATAGCTTTCAGCAGTAAGAACAATGTCCAGGTTCCTTTTCTAATCTATGTAATTAGGTCCAGTAAGTCTATTCTGTTGAAGTATGATGGACAGTGGGTTGAAAGTCATCCTAAGAATCACAAATAACTTTTGGTCAGAACTCTAAATTTAGAATAATATTGATTCCTCAAACAATATTATTTTAAATTAACCAACACCTCAAAACACCGTGAATTTTGTATGTCATGTTAGTGTGGACGTATACAAATTCAACATTTGTAAAAGGAGGGTTTTAACCCATTAATTTTATTATCTTGTCAACCTAACTTTTTGACAAATAAAATTAATAGTTGGTATCATTTGGTCACACAAATAATAGAAGTGACTCCGATGGGGAGGATACTATTAGATGTGTCTAAGTGTATACCATTACTTGACACTAAGTCCATTAATAAGATTATGCCCCTTCCGTTGGGGAAGATCACACGCTCTTAATTAACTTCCTATAGTCATCCAAAAATGGAAGTCTGTTCTAGTGATCTGCAAACAAGCTCATCCGTTATGGAGGAAGGCACTCAGAGCCAACACACAAGCTTGTTTGCATCACTTACAAACCAGTAATGGAGACCATGGGGTTTACTTAAAAATCCCTCTCCCACTTAGTTATTTATAAATGAGGAATTTTAACTATGCTAGCCTACTAAACTTGTAAACTAACATGCACACACAGCACAATATAAAAGCAATAAATAGAAAAATCTAATTTTCAACTATTATGACTTTTATCTCTAGTTGTCCTCCGTGTGTTGTCATCCCAAGCTGCTGCCATATTTGGCCACCGCCACCGGGTCTAGCTGTCGCCTCCATCTTGCTCCTAGTTCCGCTGCGCCTCTGGTCCTTAGAAGGTTCCACGCTTTGCAAGATTCGATCTGCGACATAAATAGAATTTTACATTTTTGATCCTATATTCCATAAAAGGAATGTACATGTATCTAGATCAAAAATAAAATCCTAATAAAACTAAATACAGCTCCTGCTGTATTTTAATACAATCATGCACACACATATAAATGCCCTTGACATGTCCAAGGGTCCAATCACACACATAATAATTAAAAGCCATAATAGTTGGATCTTGCATCCACAAAGTTAGCACATCCTACTATTAACCTGCCTAAATTATGTATGACATGTGCATAATTAACCTAATACCAAATACACAGAGGCAAAACCCTAGCTCTGATACCAATTGTTGGTTGCTACACGGAAAACCTAGAGGTTCCACTGTACAAAAATTTTGTACAAAGATCTGAACCTTTTCCTAGCTACCATGTGTTCTTTTAAATTAAATTTTGGATCGCCTGCGGAACTTAACACGTTTGATCCAAAACTTAATCTATTTGTTCTTTTAGGTTTTGACTTGGATCTCCTGCGGAACTTAACACGTTCGACCCAAGTCACCTTAAGATATTAATTCCATTAAATATTAATTTCCATAATTAGTTTCCAGTACTGACGTGGCGAGGCACATGGCCTTCTTGGATATGGGAGTAACCACCACCGACTAGACAAAACCTTTTATAGAAAGATAATATTTAATTTCCTAAAATAACTTTAGGTTAACCGAAAGGAACAATCAAATCACAAAGAAAAAAAAAACAAAAGAACACAACATCGAAAAACATATTCGAAATTCTAGAATCGTAAGCCTCTTGTATTTGGTATTATTTTCATAAATAACTAGTATGATGCGGAAAGGAAAAATTACTAGTTATACCTTCTAGAAAGACCTCTTGATCTTCTACCGTATTCCTCTTCTAACCTCGGACGTTGTGTGGGCAACGATCTTCCAAGATGAGAAACCACCAATCACCTTCTTCTCCTCCCTAGCTAGGTTCGGCCAAAACAAAAGAGCTTCACCAAGGAAGAAGAAAAACACCAACCAAGCTCAAAGGGATGCAAGCTTTCTCTCCTTCTTCTTCTTCTTCTCCAAGTAGTATCCGGCCACCACAAGAACTCCAAGCAAGAGGGATGTTTCGGCCACCACAAAGAGGAAGAGAGGGATAAGATGTTGGCCGGCCACACCAAGGAATAGGAGAGGGAGAATAATAGAGGTTGTCACCCATGAAGGCACCCCTACCCCTTCTTTTATATTCCTTGGCTTTAGCAAATAAGGAAATTTATTTATAATAAAATTTCCTTAACTTTCTTTGACAATAATTAATTAAGAAAAATTTAATAAAATTTCTTAATCAACTAATCATGGCCGGCCACCTCAAATAGAAAAATTAGGAGAGTTTCAATCAACAATTAAAACTTCCTTATTTGTCTTTGGAAATTTTAAAAAATAAAATTTCCTTTTAAAATCCCTTCATGGTTGATAAAAAGAAATTTCTATAATTTTAATTTTCTACATGTGAATAATTTTCAAAGAGAAAAAATAAAATATCTTTCCAATCTACAAATAAGGAAAGAGATCTAATCTCTTTCTTTTAATCTTTTGTAGATCTTTTAAAGAGAGATATTTTAATTTTAATTCTCTGTAATAAATTATATCTTCCACATAATAAAAAATTAAAATTAAAATTCTTTTTTTTTTAATTTAATGTGGCCGGTCCCCTCTAGCTTGGGTTCAAGCTAGGGTCGGCCACCCTAAACAATGCTTAGGCCGGCCCTAGCTTGGTTCCCAAGCTGGCTTGGCCGGCCCCCTTTAGGTGGGTATAGAAGGTGGGTATAGTACTCTATAAATAAGAGACTACGATAGGGACCGAGAGGAGGAATTGGTTTTGGTCTCCCGATAAAATTAAGCATCCCGTGTTCACCCCGAACACACAACTTAATTTTATCAATAATAATTCATTCCACTAGAGAACTATTATTGAACTACCGCACCAATCCCAAATTATATTTTTGGGCTCCTTCTTATTATGAGTGTGTTAGTCTCCCTGTGTTTAAGATATCGAATGTCCACTAATTAAGTGAGTTACTGACAACTCATTTAATTAATATCTTAGTCCAAGAGTAGTACCACTCAACCTTATCATCATGTCGGACTAAGTCCACCTGCAGGGTTTAACATGACAATCCTTATGAGCTCCTCTTGAGGACATTATCAACCTAGTATCTCTAGGACACGGCTTCCTTCTATAATCAACAACACACACTATAAGTGATACCATTTCCTAATTTATCGGGCTTATTGATTCATCAAAATAAATCTCACCCATTGATAAATTAAAGAAATAAATATCAAACATATGTGCTTGTTATTATATTAGGATTAAGAGCACACACTTCCATAATAACTGAGGTCTTTGTTCCTTTATAAAGTCAGTATAAAAGAAACGACCTTAAATGGTCCTACTCAATACACTCTAAGTGTACTAGTGTAATTATACAGTTAAGATAAACTGATACCTAATTACACAACGACCTTCTAATGATTTGTTCCTTTCCATTTTGATCGTGAGCTACTGTTTATAATTTATAAGGTACTGATAACATCATCTTCTGCATGTGACACCACATGCTATGTTATCTACAATATAAATTAATTGAACAACTACAAACAAATGTAGATAATTTGACCAAATGTGATTCTTTATTCAAAACAAATGTTTACAAAAGCTTAGGCTTTCAGTATACACTCCAACAGGAGGATTCGAAGATTTTTATCATTATGTTTGATAATTTTTATTTTTTTATATCTAAGATAATTTTAGTTTTTTTGGTAATTTTTATCTTTTACCTTTTTTGGATTTTGATTCGGTTTATGGATTTTAGGATTGTCACTTTCTCAATATTTTATCCTTTCTGATTGATTTTTTTTTCCTTTCTTTACAAGTTAAAAATTATGATCTATATGTTAGGATTTATTTTTTTTTTCTTTGTATCTTAAGGTTTAGAGTCTATATAAATATTTGTTTAATTGTTTGAGGGATGATTCTCGGTTATTAAATAAAATTTCCATTTTTCAAAAAAATCTGGAGGATGGTGGCTTTCTCTTCTTATCTTCTCCTTAATTTCCACTTGTTGCTAGCCCACCAAATAATTGCTATCCTACCCGACATTAGTTGGTATCAGAGCTAGTAGATTTCAATTGAGGAAGTATAGCATTAGATCCAATGGAAGTCATCATGGTCATAGTCGCAACAACAGTCATGTTCTGGCTGAGGAGGCCTCACACCGTGGTCGTAGCACCCAAGACGAGATTGAGGATTTACAAAAAAAGTCAAAGAGTTAACCTAGTGTCTAGCGGCACGAGATCTTAACAAAGGTAAATCTGTTACCTTAACTACCCCTCTAATGTCGGCCCCATGGATATGGAGCGAGATAAATGCAGGTACATAGGTGATAGACGTATGGTGGGGTAAACCCTAGGTCGTTAGTTCCTGAGAATCGACTCTTGATCATTACACTAGAGATTGTTGGAGCAATCTAGGTGCCCTAAGTTTTGATGTTTGGGCAAAGGTTTAAGTTAGGTTTATTGTTATATTTGATATGCATTGTGAGTGTGCAGGATACAGGTACAACAAGGAAAGTCCAAGGGTGAGTCTTGGCGGTGTAAGTCCAAGCATGTAGTCTTGGCAACGTAAGTCCAAGTGTGATCTTGGCAAAGGAGGAAAGTCCAAGGATGAGTCTTGGCGGTGTAAGTCCAAGCATGTAGTCTTGGCAACGTAAGTCCAAGTGTGACTTGGGAATGGATGAAGTCCCGGAGGCGCGACCTCTTGGAAAAGGAAGACCCGACAACAATGACAAGGCTGATGGAAGCTCCAGAAGGCAAGACGTGAAGGATGGGGAGGCATCCGAGGGACGCAAGGCTGATGGAGGAGGCTAAAAGGCTAGGTCTAGGTTGGTCGGGCGAGAACGAGTGCTGAGTGAATGTACTCGAGGTAAAATCCTAGAATTAGGGTTTACTGTAATAGTACGGTAGCGTTACTGTAGCAGTCGACTGGTGACTGTAGCAGTCGACTGGTGCACTGTAGAGAGCCGTTGGACTAACACCAGTCGACTGGTGCAAGGACCAGTCGACTGGTAACGGGCAAATCAGCTTACTGATTTGTTCCAAGCTCTATAAGAAGGAGCTTGGGATGGCCGGCCAAGGTGATGAAATTAGACTTGGTTAAAGCCTAATTAGTAGTCACCAAAGTGCTCAAGGTCTCTTGTGTCCAAGTGTTCTTGGTTGGTGTTGTGGTGAGGTTTCTCCACCCACAAGGAGTTGCTTGAGTAGCCGGAGTTTGCCGGGGGCTAATCCACCGAAGGATCGGGATCGTCCACCTTACGGACAGCCGTGGAGTAGGAGCATCATCTCCGAACCACGTTACATCGACGTGCATTGATTTGCTTGTTCTTTTCTTTGTCATTAGATTTTGTATTCGTAATTAGTATTTGTATTTCCGCTTGCGCACTAATGAATACGTAGGAAACGATCGATTTGGGTGAGACGCTATTCACCCCCCCTCTAGCGGGCATCAAGGTCCCAACAAGTGGTATCAGAGCGAGGTCGCTCTTCTATGGACTAACCGCCAAGAGAGCAAGAAGCTAGAGGAAGAAGAAGATGGAGTTCGAAGGATCGCTCGGATGGGATATCCGAATTCCACCTCCGTACGACAAAGAAGACTTCAATTATTGGAGGAAGCGATTGGAGACATGGTTCCAAATGGATTGGAACCAATGGGTTGTCTTGAGTGACCCATTTGAAGCTCCTACGGACAAGAAGGGTAAACGCCTCCGACCTCGACATTGGACCGAAGAGCAACGAGAGCAATCGGAGGCGGACAAGGAGGTAACGAGAATTTTGCATAATTTACTACCTTCTAATATTTTGTTGAGTGTAGGTGAAACCACAAATGCAAGTGATCTTTGGAAAAAGATCATTGTCTATCATGAAGACACTATAAAAATGCAAGGAGTGGAAGAGCCCAAGGAGAATGACTCATTGGTCTAAGAAGAGAAGGATCAATCCGATGTTGACAAGAGGTCAACATTCGAGGAGGAAAAGGAAGAGGAGGAAGAGAAAGAGAAGGAAGAGGTGGAAGAGGAGAGATCTTCCACATCCTCAAGAGATGAAGAAGTGGAAGAGTCCACATCTTCAAGTGAAGAGGAAGAAGAGAAATCCGAGGAAGAGGAGATCTTGGAAGCTCAACCCTCTACCTCAACTACCAAGAAGAGCATAAAGGACCACATCAAATGTTTTGAGTGTGGTAAGATGAGGCACTACAAGAGTAGGTGCCCTTCGCTCAAGAAGGTAAAGGAGGTAAACCCTAAACTCACTAAAGTTAATTTAGAAACTAATGTGAGTTGTAGGAAGAAGAAGAACATTAGGTGCTTTACATGTGGTGAGTGGGGTCACTACCACACAAAGTGCCCAAGGAGAGGAGAGCTCAAGAAATTGGCGCACTTGAAGAAATGGGAGAAGAAGGGAGCTTCCAAGGTAAAAACCAAGGTATCATTTAATGAATCCATTCCGTTGGCACATGATAAAAAGCATGCTAGAAATAACTCTTATCATCTTAATGCTATTTATCATGAGAATAGGAGGCATGATAACCTTCAGGATAAATATATTCCTCCTCATGCTAGATTTACCACACCTAAGGTTAGGAAGGTAAATAACAACTTAGGCAATAACACCAAGGATTTTAGATATAAGCCTAAAAATAGAAATGCTCAAAGATTAAATGAAAAACCAAAATCTAGGGATTTATGGAGTGAAAATCAAGTCTTGAGGACAAGACTTGATCATTTAGAAAGGACCTTAGCAAGAATGGAAAACATGCTTAGGGGTCAAAATGAGCATAACCTAGGAAAAGCTAGACAAGAGCCATCCAATGGCGATAGGGGTTTGGGATACAAACCTAAAGACAAGGAGGATGTGACGTCCTTTCATAGGGTTCCATATAGCTATGGGGTCAACCCTAGGTGTAGAGGTCAAGTCAAAGATACTAGGAAAGGAATCCCTAAGAGTACTTTTGACAAGACAAATGTGACTAAGACTTCTAAGAAGTCTAATAAAGTCACAAAGAAGGTTACAAGGGAAGTTATTCCTAGAAGTGACCTAGTAGAGGTGACCAAGGCTTCTAAGAAGCCTAGAAAGGTCCTTAGGAAGGTATTTAGGGAAGTCATCCCTAGTGAGTACCTAGAGCATCCAAGGAGCACCAATAGGTTGTGGGTTCCTAGGAGCATATTCTCTACACCCTAGATAGGTTTAGAGAGTGTCAACTCCAATTGGAAGGGTAGTTAACCCAAACTTGTTAAAGTTGACACTTGAGAGCATTTTCAAGGTTATTGTTAACCTTTGAAAATGAAAAGGATTGTAGGGTTACTCTTTGAAAGAGTAATATATGTGCTAAAACTTGAAGAGTTGAATTTAATCTAACTTGGCACACTTAAGAAAAGTATAAGAAAAATCAAGTTAGAATTTTGATACTTTCTTAAGGAATTAAGAGAAAACTCATACTTTAATCAAATGTGATTAAAGCCTTGAAGAGCAAAATGTGTCAAAATTTGAGGAGTTAAATCTAATTTAAATTGACACACTAGAGAGAAGCAAAAGTAATGCTAAATTTGGAATTCGACATTTTCTTATGGAAGTAAGGGAAATATAAACCTTAATCCAAATTGTCACTCTTGGAAAGAGTAACATGTGCCAAATCTTAAGGAATTATGTTTGAATTAAATTGACACAATGTGGAAAACCATAAGAAATACCAAATTGGGGTTTTGGTACCTTCTTAGGGTAATTAAAGGAAAATCTAGGTCATAATGTAAGATGTTTACTCTTTGGAAGAGTAAAATGTGTCAAACTTTGAGGTTTTTGAACTTAATTTAAATTGACACATTTAGAAAAGGATAAGAAATGTCAAGTTGGGGGTTTGACATTTTCTTAGAAGGTTAAAGGAAAATCTAAGTCTTAATTTGATTTCATTTACTCTTGAAAAGAGTAAAATGTGCCATACTTTGAGGAATTTAAAATGGCACAAATTTAGAAAGAAATTAAAGAAATGTCAAGTTGGGGTTTGGCATTTTCTTGATGAAATTGGGCAATCTAGGGTTAAATTTTGAGTTAGCTAGGGTTAGGAATACTTAGATAGGTAATCTAGGTAAATTTTATTTATGCTAACTTGCCATGATTGTTTGCCCATCATATGTCATGACATCATATTTAGCATTCACATTTTATTATGAAAAATACAAAAATATCATGTCATGTCATACATACATCATGTAGCTATAACATGCTTTGCTTTTGAAAATTGCTTATTTTGATGTATGCCATTAAACATCATGCAGTATGTCAATTTTCATGTAATTAAGGACAAAAGGCATTTATTATGTATGGAAGTGTCCCAACAAGAGGGATCATATCAAGTGACATCCTAGATGGATGGTCATGATTTTTACAATGCCTAGATAGAGATGCATGATCCCTTAGTTTAGGGCAAGACCAAATATACATCTCACAAAAAACTATAAGGTGACTTGTATGTATTTTAATACACGTTAGATACAAGTGAGATATTAAGATGGTGAACAAAACTCAAGATGTTGATTTAGTGCATCTTGTTGAGTTTTAGGTTCATCAAAACACATAGTTATGTGTCTTCCAATCATTGGGAAAGCTAATGTACAAGTCATGTGCATTGAGCCCAAAGAACGTGGTTGGATATTGGTTTTGAAAATGATTTCAAAATATTTTTGAAAAACCTTGGTGAAGACTATCTTTTGATAGTAATCATCATTGAAAAGTTAGACACAAATTAGGAGAAAACATTGAAGTTTTCAAGAGTTTTCAAATTTGTGTCAATCTTTGAAAACAGGAAGTGTTTTCATAGAAAACTATTTTTCCCTGATAAAGTATACCCTAAATAATATTTACATGAGTTTTCATGATGAAAACAAGTATGAATTGGTTAAGAAAAACCAAAGTGAAGTTTCGGTTGAGGTTTAGTTTCATTATTGAATTTTGAACCTCAAAACTTCGAGTTTTGATTTTCCTAATTATTTAGGAACCCCAAGTCATTGTTGGTGCAATGATGGAAGTTTGACCATATTTTTAGGGGGAGTTACGCTTTGGAAACATAAAAATCTTTTCCAAGACCAAAAGGAGGTCAAGTGTTAAGGTAGCACATGACATTGGTATGAGAGGTGTTACTAAGGACAAGGGAGAGTCATCCAAGGCCAATGATAAGAAATATGCAAGGGTGACATATAATTATGGCAAGGATGAGGTGTCCAAGGTTAAGGACAAGAAGAAATTAACCAAAGACAATGTGTCTAAGGTTAAGAAGGTGAGTTTTGTAGGCCAAGTGTCACCCGAGGTGCACCGAAGTGGCCTAGCCATAATGGATGAGTCACCAAGGGAGGTGACTAAGGTTAAGATTCCTAAGGATAGGAAGAGCTTTTGGGACCCATGATAGATGGGTTATCAAATGTGCCAAGTGGTTAGGAGACGGATTTAAGCCTCTAACCTAGTGGGTTGGCACAATTGGGATGTGTTTCATGCATGAAAATATGACATTGGGGGTCATATTGCATAAAAATTAGTTTTTTATGTATAGATGTCATATAAACCCATGCTAGGGAAGTATCGTGGTTTAGTATGGGTAGATACATCAAGAGGAAGCCAAAACTAGGACTTTAGGTCAATGTTCAATTGAAATATTTAGCTAGTTTTGAATTTTATGTCAATCTTGGGATTGGTGATAGATACATTTTGTAATGTATTTTTCCAAGTAGACAAGGGTACAATAGACCTCTCCACAAAATTTGGGGATTTTTGGAGGTCTAGGGAATTTCTGGTGCATTTCTGAAGTTGGCTTGAAAAGGCTGATTTTTACAGAAATAGGGTGTCAGTCGACTGGTGCAGATACCGGTCGACTGGTAACAGTGTTTTTGAGCACAGAATGTTTCTGTAAGCTCATTTTGTCGATACCAGTCGATTGGTGCCGATACCAGTCGACTGGTAACAGTAGATTTCGACCACAGAATGCTTCTGTAAGGTTCTGTCGAAGGGGGCAGTCGACTGGTACCTAGTTCAGTCGACGGATACCAGCCTAAAAGTGTTTTTCAACGTTGTTCTTGACCGTGTCAACTCGTTTAAATGTATGAGATCCATGGGGGATAAATACATGAGTTTAGGGTCAATTTGGATAACATGTTTTCAACAATTGGGATATTGTTGGAGCTCTTTTTTATGTATGGCAAAGGGGGAGAAGTCTAGGTTTAAGTGGGAAACCTATACACCTTTGCAAGAAATCCTAACTCGAGGGGGAGCATAGATGAAGGGAGAGCGATTGTTTAGACAAAAGGGGAGAAGTTTACCTTTGCGGGAAATCCTAGCTCAAGGGGGAGCTTAGGTGAAGGGGGAGCCTAGAGATTTAGGTTCCATTATTTATGCATGAGTTGATTTGCATATTTATTTGCATATGTATTGCATTTATGTTTCCCTAACTTAAACAGGTTGCCAAATATCAAAAAGGGGGAGATTGTTGGAGCAATCTAGGTGCCCTAAGTTTTGATGTTTGGGCAAAGGTTTAAGTTAGGTTTATTGTTGTATTTGATATGCATTGTGAGTGTGCAGGATACAGGTACAACAAGGAAAGTCCAAGGGTGAGTCTTGGCGGTGTAAGTCCAAGCATGTAGTCTTGGCAACGTAAGTCCAAGTGTGATCTTGGCAAAGGAGGAAAGTCCAAGAATGAGTCTTGGCGGTGTAAGTCCAAGCATGTAGTCTTGGCAACGTAAGTCCAAGTGTGACTTGGCAATGGATGAAGTCCCGGAGGCACGACCTCTTGGCAAAGGAAGACCCGACAACAATGACAAGGCCGATGGAAGCTCCAGAAGGCAAGACGTGAAGGATGGGGAGGCATCCGAGGGACGCAAGGCTGATGGAGGAGGCTAGAAGGCTAGGTCTAGGTTGGTCGGGCGAGAACGAATGTTGAGTGAATGTACTCGAGGTAAAATCCTAGAATTAGGGTTTACGGTAGTAGTACTGTAGCGTTACTGTAGCAATACTGTAGCGTTACTGTAGCAGTCGACTGGTGACTGTAGAAGTCGACTGGTGCACTGTAGAGAGCCGTTGGGCTGACACCAGTCGACTGGTGCAAGGACCAGTCGACTGGTAACGGGCAAATCAGCTTACTGATTTGTTCCAAGCTCTATAAGAAGGAGATTGGGATGGCCGGCCAAGGTGACGAAATTAGACTTGGTTAAAGCCTAATTAGTAGTCACCAAAGTGCTCAAGGTCTCTTGTGTCCAAGTGTTCTTGGTTGGTGTTGTGGTGAGGTTTCTCCACCCACAAGGAGTTGCTTGAGTAGCCGGAGTTTGCCGGGGACTAATCCACCGAAGGATCGGGATCGTCCACCTTACGGACAGTCGTGGAGTAGGAGCATCATCTCCGAACCACGTTACATCGACGTGCATTGGTTTGCTTGTTCTTTTCTTTGTCATTAGCTTTTGTATTCGTAATTAGTATTTGTATTTCCGCTTGCGCACTAACGAATACGTAGGAAACGATCGATTTGGGTGAGACGCTATTCACCCCCCTCTAGCGGGCATCAAGGTCCCAACAGAGATGTCATGCATCCACCGTCTACGCTACTCCCTAGGATGAAACGAGATCTTAAATATCGTGAGGTACGTGGTCAAGGTCATTAGAGGCAGATTTCGACTGAGGAAGCTTTGTACTGTGATCATAGTGCCCGAGATCTTAAAGCTCATAAGTTCTCTTATTCTAATTCTAGTTCCGCTTTCAAAATTTCATACCACAATCATGCTCACTTCCTAGAAAGTCATGGTCAAGAGGAACGATATGGAGATATTCAGTTTCCAATTGATCTTCTTTATTGTTTTGGTACATCACAGACTAAGGTGGTTCGTTGATTAGTTTAATGAAGTGGAGCATATTTTTTATTATAAAGAAGTACCTAATTAGATGAAAGTAAAATTGGTCGTCTTCAAACTCAGAGGTCTAGCATCGGCATGGCAGGAGCACTTGTGACACTCATGACACTGACAAGCCAAGGCCAAGATCAAGGATTGGAAGAAGATGAAAAGTCAATTTCTTCCCATTGATTATACTCGAACTTCGTTCTAAGAATGATTAGGTTTTGCTATGGAAGACGATAGTTTTGACATTCGAGATAACATGGATGGATTCGAAATTGAAGAAATTGACCCAGAAGAAATTGAAGAACAATCTCGATCTCAAATTTGAGACAAGACCGAGGTGATTAGCAAGCAGTGTATGATGTGTTGGATCGAAAGCGCTAGAGGAGGGGGTGAATAGCGCTCGTGATTTTCACTTCCGTTTCGGAAAACATAACGAGTAAGCGTAGCGGAATAATAACACAAACGCACAGAAAAGACACCAAGGATTTTTTACTTAGTTCGGAGCGTAGGATGACTTCTACTCCAAGGCTCATGCTCGTTGAGCGTTTGCTTTGGGCAATCACTATAAGCTCGCGAAGTATTACAAAGAGGATACAATAATTCAAGTGCAATAAGAAAATATACCAACAACTTTAAGAACAGTAATTCCAAAGCTTCAGGTCGTCGGTGTCTTTCTACAGCTTTATCGGATGGTCTTTTGAGCAGTGCACGGAAGATGGATCGCGTTTTCGTTGATGTTCCTTGCTACTGCTCAAGTTCTGCTTATAAAGCTCATGGAGGGCGCCTCCAACACTATGGAGGGTGCCCTCATCCGCGCCGAATTTGCAGCGTGGATGAGCTCTAAAGAAGTCGCCTCTTATCCACCTGAGGTCGCCCTCAACCTCTATGAGGGCGCCCTCGTGCCAAGGTCCAGGGCGCCCTCAAGCTCCATGAGGGCACCCTCGCGCCAATGTCCAGGGCACCCTCAAGCTCCATGAGGGCACCCTCTGCTCAGCCTCTAGGGCACCCTCAAGCTCCATGAGGGCGCCCTCGCGCCTTGCTACGAGAGGGTCTCTTCCTGCAAAATAAGTTAGTCCAACAAACCAACATACCCTGTAAAACAAAGTTAACATATAGATATGTAATATTAAAGTATTTAACAGTCTCTGAACTATCCGATTCTGACTTCGGATTCTCGACCGGAAACCTTAGGTCAAACCGACGCCTACTGTTCCCTCACCGAGGAACGCGTCCTCACCTACTCCACTCAGGAGAGTTTACCTATTGCCAGTTGATCCTCCAGACCAACTGGACTTTTCCTCAATATCCGATGCTCCAGGACTTTCTACTGGATGTCCGCTCCACGACCCATCCAGTCTTTCACCTGGTTCATGATACCAGGACTTTCCACCTAGAGTCCTTGACTCTAGGACTTTTGCCCAAAGCCCTTGACCCGCCAAGACTTCCTGCCTAGGGTTACCACCCGCTAGGACCTAGGGTTACCACCCTCTAGGGGTTTCCACCTACCTAACTGCAGCTAGGACTTCTGCCTAAGTACACTTAGGACTTTCCTGCAAAGCTCATTCAAACATATCAGATAACAAAACAACTTAACTTTGAACCCTTTGACATAATCAAAACACAGGTTCGATAATCGGATGCTTTCCACACCAACAATCTTCCCCTTTTTATTATGGCAACACGGTTTAAAGTTAAGTAAAATATAACAGTAATGTAAGGAAATTTTAAGCAAAACTACAATAATGAGAAAAAACTTCCAAAATGAAATTTCCTTATACTCTTCCTTATTTAACTTTGACTTTTCTCTTCCCCTTTGACATAAATCAAAAAGAAAAATAAGTAGAGAGAAGTTTGGCAAAAAAATATATTCTTAATTTCCCCTTGAAGGGTAGCTTCCCTCAACATTGTAAAGGACCTAGCTTTTGAAACGTATAGTTAGTGGCTTAGCTTTTTAAAGAGTTTTTCTTTAAAAAAAACTTAGTTAAAAGTCCTTTAGCTTTAAACTTAGCTTTAAAATGATTGTATTGAGAAATTACTTTTGCTAAATAGCTAAGTTTAGAAGATAATTTAACTAAGTTTAGCTAAAAAAAAATTAACTTTGAAAATTACTTAGCTAAACTTGAGTTAAAAACTTAGCTGAAAGGGAGTTTAATAAATACATAGGTTTGAAAAAGATTTTCTTGAGAAAAATATTTAGGAAAAAGTTTAAGTACTTAAAAAGCTAAGTATTTAAAAAAAATGATAAACACTAAGCAAAAGTAGTTTCTGTTTAAAAATTTAAATTAACATTAAGTTGCATAATCCAACATTAAAAATAATGATGCAATATTAAGCTAAAAGATAATTTTTATTTCATCACTAGGTCAAAAATAATTTGTACTTTAAAACTAAGGTAAAAATAATTTTTAACAGCACATAGAATAATTTTTATTTTAACACCAAGTTAAAAAAAATAAGCAAAAGGAAAAAAATTTAATTAAAAACTGAAGGTTTAAAATATATATATATATATATATATATATATAAACCTAACTTGGGGTTAGTTTAAAAATCATTCTTTCACTCCCCTTTGATTAATGCCCCAAAAAAAATTTTAAGGTCCTAGAGTTCAAGCATGTAAATTTAAAAAAAAAACTTAACAATTATTATATATTTTCATAATTTTCCATCTCACTCATTCTAGGTTATCAAACATGTTCAGC
Organism: Zingiber officinale; assembly: GCF_018446385.1. Classification (NCBI taxonomy): domain Eukaryota; kingdom Viridiplantae; phylum Streptophyta; class Magnoliopsida; order Zingiberales; family Zingiberaceae; genus Zingiber; species Zingiber officinale. The sequence continues at coordinate 14,928,721 of NC_055995.1, forward strand.
TTATGAGTGAACGTGAGACAAAGTTAATTTTATTTTTATTATATCAATATTTAAAAATATTAAAATTTAAAATCTAAGTTTAAATTTTCAATGAGTTTGAATTTAAAATATGAGTAAACATTTAATTTTTTTTGAAGATTTTGAAAATATATTAATTAATTTTGAAATTATAATTTGAAAATATTATTTGAAAATTAATTAAGATTTTGGAAACTAAATATGATTTATCATTAAGATTTTGAATTAAATTAATTATCATTATGATTTTGAATTAAATATAATTTGAAAATTAATTATCATTAAGATTTTGAATTAAACAATTAATAATTTAAAATTTAATTATGATTTAAAAATTATAATTTTGTAAATAATGATTTTAAATTTTGAATTTAAAAAAATTATAATTTCCTTTTGAAATTAATTATGATTTGAAACTTAATAATAATTAACTTTTTGAAATTAATTATGATTTAAAATTTAATAACAATTAACTTTTTAAAATTAATGATAATAATTAACTTTTTGAAATTAATTGTGATTTGAAACTTAATAATAATTAATTTTTTAAAATTAATTATGTTTTAAAATTTAATAATAATTAACTTTTTGAAATTAATTTAAAAATATAATTTAATCATGATTTAAAAATTTTGAAATTAAGATTAACAATTTAAAATTTTTTGAAATTAATTAAGTTAAATTAATTGAATTAATTTGGAACTACTTTAATCCTAGGTCCATCTCACCCTTTTCTAGATTTTCAATCAGGGAGCCTTAATAGATTTGTGAGATAGTTAACTTAATCTTCAATTTAGATTATCATCTAAGGATTGATTTCCATTTGAGTTAGACTCAGGTTTTACAGTTAGTCAATTAAATATCTATTTCAATGATTGACTTCCAGGTTGTGGCGAGACACTAGGCCTTCTTGGTTATGAGATCATCTACCACTTCTAGACAAAGGCTTTCAAAGGAATTAGATATTTAATTTTCGTACAGTAACTCTAAGGTATAACTAGTCAAGTGTAAATCACGCCTAGGTCCTTAACTATCATAGTCTAAGCATGTATAATAAAAGCAGTAAAAGCAATTATCAAACAATTCTAAAAATGGTCTTCCCATTGGCTCCCCCAGGATCATAGCCTCGATATGGTCTATCCAGGTAATGGATTTGATCCTTGGGGACCCAATATTGCCCAAGTTTAACTTGATTAACCAAGTTTGACTTGGGGACCCATGCTTGGACTATGTTTCTAGTTGATCTATTAATAATTGACAAATACGATTTGAATTTATGTTTACGCTTAAATCCAAGTCCGAATCTATTATAAACAACTCTTTATTTTCCAAGAATCATATTTAGATTCTTGGAACCCAACGTGAACCATTTCAAAGTGTCCATAAGTTCTTTGACTTGAGTTTTCAAATTAGAATTTTTTTCCTCAAGTTGTTGGACTTGAGTTGAACTTCCAATTTGAACTGGCTCAGTCAAAGGTGTCACGCCCTAGAGGAGTCCCTGCCAGACAAAACTCCGGCAACATTTCCCCTGTACAGGTAACAATATGAAGCAATAAATATACATCACAACATATAAACATAAACAACATATAGAAGCAATAAATACACACAATACATCTATATAACCATCAGCTCACACGGCTAGAACATACATAAAATAAAAACAACATAACCACACAGTTACTATTTAGCCCACACGGCTGTATCAAAAACGCAGCCGAAAAACGAAGAGAAAACCCACAATCCACAACCAAAATTTACTAGCCAATTAGGCTTACACAATCACAAGAGCACGAAAGTAAAACACTACGAATTAAACTCCAAACACAGACCAATTCATACAATACTAAAACTTCTATATACTAAAAATACAAGTAAAGTGGAAATAAAACCGATATAGCGCAGGACCCAGGACTAGCAGCCGGCATCCCTCCAAGCATCCATGAATCATCTACTGCTACCTGGCGAAAGAAAACCATTTTGTGGGGTGGTGAGTATTGGAACTCAGCGGGCAAAGAAAGGATAGTGCATGAACATAATATGCAAATAGAAAGTGAACCAAGAGTATACAGTCTCATAAAGGAAATAACAGATACTAAAATAAATCATAATCAACATATGCTCATACCTGAAACCATATCCTAGGCTAGGTAATAGAAGGTCAGAAGTAGTACTAACATGCTACAATACTGCTCATAACTACAGAGGTAATAAGTGAGATGTATCCATTTTACCAATAAATAAACGAGAGTCTAAACCCAACAACAAGTGTATATCTCAACATAAGTAAGCAACAACCACGTAAACTAGTGCTAGGAGCAGAAGCAAGCAACAACAGCATAAACTAGTAACAGCAGAAAAAGTAGCAACAACAGCAACAGATATAATAATAACAACGTATGCACATATGGTCACCCCGCCCACCTCTCTACACCACGACCCCTGTATGGTCGAGAGGCCGGATCGATGACAACTGTACCACCCAAAAGCCGCCACTCCTCTCTAGTGACCAGATGGACAGGTGCTAAGTAGCTATCTAGCTATCAAGTGAAGGGGATCCCTGCTGCTCACAACTCCAGCTACCACTACCCATGAGTGGCAGAGTACGGTACGACAGGACAAGCGACATCTCCTCCAGCTACCATTACTCATGAGTAGCCAAGTGTGCGGCGCAGCCCGACGGCTCACTCCCCCGTAAGGAAGAAGTGGTTGCATGCATGCAATGACATGATGCGTGCAATGCAGCGGTCGTCATATAAACATAAGCTAAAATTAGGTATAAGATATGCTACATGAAACCAGCATGCTAAATACGGTATATAAGTAAACAACAAACAAAACATACAAGGTTGGTATAAAGTATCTGCTAAATATCATTGATAGCAACAAGAGACTATATGGACATAAAAATGAATATCTCGAAGGTTTTGAGTGGAAGTATCAAGCATAGGAAAAATTACGAGTGAAGTCAAGGTAAAGCAGTCCTTATCCAAAATAATTCATGCACTAAGTTCAAAAAACTAAAGAATCAAAGTAAGAAGTACCCGCCTCAATAGAAAATCAAATCCAGAAATCCTCCGTCGAGACGTTCGTCTTGAATCAAAGTCCTGTAACGCATAATATACAGATTTAGCTAATTACATAAATTAATTAGCTAAAATAAATCCCCGGTTAAAATCTAATACATTGATCATCTAGGGTTAACTCGTTAAACCCAAATCATTCCACTAATCGATTAGATTAAAATCCAACCTAACCTTAAATCAAATTAAAACAACCCATTCCTAACTTAACCACTAGTTAACCTAACTACATATGAACAACCAACTATATAAAGAATCAAACCTATCCAAACAAACTCACCCAAATTGATATCCTAGCCTACGCTTCACAGCCGCAGAAAATCGTCGCCAAAATCTGGTGGCCGAAATTTCAATGAAGTTGCTGCCAGAACACAACGGAGCTGCCGGAACCCTGTGGCTTATGTGGTAGCAACACAGACAATTGCTAATCTTCAGAACAGCAAGCACCAAGAACTAGGACACGAGAGGAAGAAGGTTACCTGAGCTAGGGAAGAAAGAAAAACTGCTGCCGGCGGTCTCTCTGTGGCGATCAGCGTCGAGTACAACTAGGGTTCGGCTGGCCGGCGCTAGGGCAGAGATATGGCAGCCAACGTTGGGCAGCGATCAAGGGCAGAGGAAAGGGTCGGCTGTTGGCGCTAGGGGAAAAGGGAAGGATGTTGTCGGCATGGTGAGGACCTCCCTTCCAGCGACGGTTGGACCTTGCGATGTTAGGGCGGCGCCGTGAGATAAAGAGGAGAAGACGACCGACGGAGGAGGAGAAGAGTTCAGGCGGTGCAGCTCAGGAGAGAAGGGAAGAAGCTACGGAGGAAGGAAGCGGCGCCAAGTTGGCTAGGGCACGGCGTCGCGAGCTCAATGAAGATGAGGAAGAGGCTCTGTGTTGCTTAGGCGAAAGAGAAGGAGAGGAAAAGCTCGGCTCAGCGAGGGAGAGATCGCGTGAGGAGGCTTAGGGCATGGAGAAGAAGGGGTTTCGGCGGTAAAAAGGGGAAAGAGGTTAAGCTTTATTTATAACTTAGGTTTTGATTAATTCAACTATACATTAATCAAATCAATCAACTCCCATCTTTGGGTATTCCAAACAGGTTTTTCTCGGGCCCATGAACACATCCCCTCTAACTACGTCATACGAGCTTCAATTAATTCTAGAAAAATTTCTAAAAATTCCTAAAAATTCCATTAAGGCTATTAGCCTATTAAACCTTGTTATTTAATTATTATCTGGCTCGGTGTTTTACATTCTCCCCCACTAATAAAAATTTGGTCCCCAAATTTACTGCTTAACTCAGGGAATCCTCATCCAAGGGTAACAACCAAATAACACACTCATATACTGGTACATCATAATATCATGATCAAATCCTTATCCGAAAAGGATGCTTCTATGGGTTATGGACTCATCTTGCTTCCACTGTGTCACTCTGATATTTTGCCTTCACTTGTTGACACACAGAGAATCAATTTCAAAGTTCACAATATTATCCTCTGCATTTTCCCTTCCCATAATTGATATATATATATAGGGAGTCTTAGACCTATGAAAGAGTAAGTCGGTCTCCTACTGATCAAGCTAATAAGAGTAAATCAATCCTCTACTAACCAAACCAACGTGAGTAAATTGATACTCTATACATCGGGTACATAAAAATATCTAGGGCACTGTAAACCTAAATAGCAATATCAAGGACTCCTCATGTCCGTACAACAAACATACCCAAAAATAAGATCACTGGCACAAAGTCTGTAATCTAATCTTCAACTAAAATCACCAACTCCATAAATATCAAGGCATCATTCTCTTTAAGTTACTATCAACATCAAAGACTAAATAATAGACCATCAAGTCTAATATCCACTAATAGATCATCAAAAGACAACATATCACAATATCTGATTTCACCAATGACTAACACAACACAAGTCATACATAGTATAAACAACTAGTCAAGTAATAACAAAAATGTACGATAACAGTGTATCACATACCTCCTATAGCTTGGAGATTCCTGCCGCTGCCGGGTCCCAAAATCGAAAGAGTCACATCGAGAAACCAAATCACGAAATACAAAACACGACAACAAGCCTCGTATAACCTCGCTCTGATACCAAAAATTGGTATCATATTAACTCGAAAATTCAAAACGTGAAAGACAAATCGCAAAATCTGAAACATAAAAATAGGCTTCGCAAAACCTGAGCTCTGATACCATTAATTGTCATGCCCCAGAGGAGCCCCTGCCAGACAAAAATCCGGCAACATCTCCCCTGTATGGGTAACAATATGAAGCAATAAATACATACATCACAACATATAAACATAAACAACATATAGAAGCAATAAATTCACACAATACATCTATATAACCATCAGCTCACACGGCTGGAACATATATAAAATAAAAACAACATAACCACGCAGTTAATATTTAGCCCACACGGCTGTATAAAAAACGCAGCGGAAAAATGAAGAGAAAACCCACAATCCACAACCAAAATTTACTAGCCAATTAGGCTTACACAATCACAAGAGCACGAAAACAAAACACTACGAATTAAACTCTAAACACAGACCAATTCATACAATACTAAAACTGCTATATACTAAAAATACAAGTAAAGCGGAAATAAAACCGATATAGCGCAGGACCCAGGACTGGCAGCCGGCATCCCTCCAAACATCCATGAATCATCTACTGCTACCTAGCGAAAGAAAATCATTTTGTGGGGTGGTGAGTATTGGAACTCAGCGGGCAAAGAAAGGATATTGCATGAACATATATGCAAATAGAAAGTGAACTAAGAGTATATAGTCTCATAAAGGAAATAGCAGATACTAAAATAAATCATAATCAACATATGCTCATACCTGAAACCATATCCTAGGTTAGGTAATAGAAGGTCAAAAGTAGTACTAACCTGCTACAATACTGCTCATAACTACAGAGGTAATAAGTGAGATGTATCCATTTTACCAATAAATAAACGAGAGTCTAAACCCTACAACGAGTGTATATCTCAACATAAGTAAGCAACAACCATGTAAACTAGTGCTAGGAGCAGAAGCAAGCAACAACAACATAAACTAGTAACAACAGCAAAAGTAGCAACAACAACAGCAGCAAATATAATAATAACAACGTATGCACAGATGGTCACCCCGTCCATCTCTCTGCACCACGACCCCTGTATGGTCGAGAGGCCGGATCGATGACAACTGTACCACCCAAAAGCCGCCACTCCTCTCGAGTGACCGGATGGACAGGTGCTAAGTAGCTATCTAGCTACCAAGTGAAGGGGATCCCTGCTGCTCACAACTCCAGCTACCACTACCCATGAGTGGCCGAGTGCGGCACGACAGGACAAGCGACATCTCCTCTAGCTACCACTACTCATGAGTGGCCGAGTGTGCGGCGCGGCCCGACGGCTCACTCCCCCGCAAGGAAGAAGTGGTCGCCTGCATGCATGCAATGACATGATGCGTGCAATGCAGTGGTCGTCATATAAATATAAGCTAAAATTAGGTATAAGATATGCTACATGAAACCAACATGCTAAATACGGTATATAAGTAAACAACAAACAAAACATACAAGGTTGGTATAAAGTATCTGCTAAATATCATTGATAGCAACAAGAGATTATATGGACATAAAAAATGAATATCTCGAAGGTTTTGAGAGGAAGTATCAAGCACAGGAAAAATTACAAGTGGAGTCAAGGTAAAGCAGTCCTTATCCAAAATAATTCATGCACTAAGTTCAAAGAACTAAAGAATCAAAGTAAGAAGTACCCGCCTCAATAGAAAATCAAATCCAGAAATCCTCCGTCGAGACGTTCGTCTTGAATCAAAGTCCTGTAACGCATAATATACAGATTTATCTAATTACATAAATTAATTAGCTAAAACAAATCCCCGGTTAAAATCTAATCCATTGATCATCTAGGGTTAACTCGTTAAACCCAAATCGTTCCACTAATCGATTAGATTAAAATCCAACCTAACCTTAAATCAAATTAAAACAACCCATTCCTAACTTAACCACTAGTTAACCTAACTACATATGAACAACCAACTATATAAAGAATCAAACCTATCCAAACAAACTCACCCAAATTGATATCCTAGCCTACGCTTCACAGCCGCAGAAAATCGTCGCCAAAATCTGGTGGCCGAAATTTCAATGAAGTTGCTGCCAGAACACAACGGAGCTGCCGGAACCCTGTGGCTTATGTGGTAGCAACACAGACAATTGCTAATCTTCAGAACAGCAAGCACCAAGAACTAGGACACGAGAGGAAGAAGGTTACCTGAGCTAGGGAAGAAAGAAAAACTGCTGCCGGCGGTCTCTCTGTGGCGATCAGCGTCGAGTACAACTAGGGTTCGGCTGGCCGGCGCTAGGGCAGAGATATAGCAGCCAACGTTGGGCAGCGATCAAGGGCAGAGGAAAGGGTCGGCTGTTGGCGCTAGGGGAAAAGGGAAAGATGTTGTCGGCGTGGTGAGGACCTCCCTTCCAGCGACGGTTGGACCTTGCGATGTTAGGGCGGCGCCGTGAGATAAAGAGGAGAAGACGGCCGACGAAGGAGGAGAAGAGTTCAGGCGGCGCAGCTCGGGAGAGAAGGGAAGAAGCTACGGAGGAAGGAAGCGGCGCCGAGTTGGCTAGGGCACGGCGTCGCGAGCTCAACGAAGATGAGGAAGAGGCTCTGTGTTGCTTAGGCGAAAGAGAAGGAGAGGAAAAGCTCAGCTCAGCGGGGGAGAGATTGTGTGAGGAGGAGGCTTAGGGCACGGAGAAGAAGGGGTTTCGGCGGTAAAAAGGGGAAAGAGGTTAAGCTTTATTTATAACTTAAGTTTTGATTAATTCAACTATATGTTAATCAAATCAATCAACTCCCATCTTTAGGTATTCCAAATAGGCTTTTCTCGGGCCCATGAACACATCCCCTCTAAGTACGTCATACGGGCTCCGATTAATTCTAGAATTTTTTTAAAAAATTTCTAAAAATTCCATTAAGGCTATTAATTAGCCTATTAAACCTTATTATTTAATTATTATCTGACTCGGTATTTTACAAAAGGACTCGAGTTAGTCACTTCCTTAAGGGATATTACCTCCTTTTGGAGTGACTTGACCCGAACATTAGATTTAGCCAATTTTTTTAATAAGTAAGAAACTAAATTTTCTAAATTATCTACATTAGTGCCAGAAATTAGAGAGCTTACAGTGGAGTTAGGTCCTTCAAAAACGGATACGGATCCGTGGCTTCGCTCGAACTCGGCTTTCGATTCGCTCTCGGTTTCTGAATTGGACTCGATTTTTGAATTGGACTCGATTTCTGAATTGAACTCGATTTCTGAATTGGACTCGATTTCTGGAACATGTGCTTGTACTGGTAGAGCGAGGAAGCTTGCTTGTTCTTCTTCGTCGGATTCGAATTCGTCTGATGACTCAGATCATGTTGCCTTTAACACCTTCTTTCTTCGTTGCTTCCGGTTTGGACAATCCGGCTTGTAGTGCCCCTTCTGGTTACAGCCATAGCAGGTAACTCCAGTCTTGACCTTTGAATTTGATTGAGTTGTCTTCTTCTTTTTGCACATTTTCCGTACGAGTTTTACTAGTTCGACAGTAATCTTATCGTTGTCTTCTGAGTCTAATTCTTCTTTGGACTCGGGTTTAATCTGATGCTTCTTCCTTGCATCCTTTGTCTTGCTTGTACCTACAAACAATGCAACACCTTTCTCGACTGGCCGAGCATTAGTCTGTTCATGTAATTTGAATTCAAAAAATAATTCATTTAATTTAATTAAAGATAAATCCTTAGAAACTTTGTAGGCATCGACCATGGATGTCCACAAAGTGTTCCTTGGAAAAGCATTAAGCGCGTATCTTATAACGTCGCGGTTCTCCACTTTCTGTCCGATCACATGCAGTTCGTTCAGTAGATCTTGAATTCGCACGTGAAGTTGGCTAGCTGTCTCTCCTTCCTGCATTTTGATGTTATACAATTTATTAAAAAGTATGTCACGCTTACTTACCTTTGTGTCGGACGTGCCCTCATGCAGCTCGATCAGTTTCTTCCACAATTCTTTTACGCTTGAGAATGGGCCGACTCGATTCAGCTCCTCCTTTGTAAGGCTGCATTGAAGGATGCACGTTGCTTTTGCGTTGGCTTCTACCTTCTTTATTATGCTAGGGTCCTAGTCTTCGCATGCTATGGGGTTTCCTGCGCCATCAAGTGGGAGCGAAATGCCGGTCTTGATGATCATCCATACCTCGAACTGAGTTTCGAGGTAGGACTCCATTCGACCCTTCTAGTAGCCGAAGTCTTCCCCAGAGAAGAGCGGTGGTCGGGTTGTGCTATAGCCTTCTTGATGGGCCATTATAGCAAAAAGAGATCTCGCACACAAGGAAAAATAAAATCTTGTTCCAAGACTTAATCTTGGATTAGTAGTGCGGGATAAAGAAAAATAAAACTCGAACTCGAGTGGTGTTGCACCAACTTTGAGCAAAAACTTCGATTACGAAAAAAAAGGATCAAAAGGTAGCAATTATACCTATTCCGATCGACTCCGAAAAATCAAGAAATTACCACGAAAAAATATTGCTTAAATGGTGGTTGCACCAATTCGAAGCGCCCCCGCTTTGATACCAATTGTTGGATCGAAAACGCTAGAGGGGGGGTGGCTTTCACTTTCGTTTCAGAAAACTTAATGAGTAAACGCAGCGGAATAATAACACTAACGCGTAGAAAAGACACCAAGGATTTTTTACTTGGTTCGAAACCTGGGGCGACTCCTACTCTAAGGCCCACGCTTGTTGAGTGTTTACTTTAGGCAATCACTATAAGCTCGCAAAGTATTACAAAGAGGATACAATAATTCACGTGCAGTAAGAAAATATACCAACAACTTTAAGAACAGTAATTTCGAAGCTTCAGGTCGTCGGTGTCTTGCTACAGCTTTATCGGATGGTCTTTTGAGCAGTGCACGGAAGATGGATCACATTTTCGTTGATGTTCCTTGCTGTTGCTCGAGTCCTGCTTATAAAGCTCGTGGAGGGCGCCTCCAACACCATGGAGGGCGTCCTCATCCACGCCGAATCCGCAACGTGGATGAGCTCTGAAGAAGTCACCTCTTATCCACCGAGGGTGCCCTCAACCTCCATGAGGGCGCCCTCGCGCCAAGGTCCAGAGCACCCTCAAGCTCCATGAGGGCACCCTCGCGCTCCATGAGGGCACCCTCGCGCCAATGTCCAGGGTGCCCTCAAGCTCCATGAGAGCGCCCTTTGCTCAGCCTCCAGGGCACCCTGAAGCTCCATGAGGACGCCCTCGCGCCTCGTTGCGAGAGGGTCTGTTCCTGCAAAATAAGTTAGTCCAACAAACCAACATACCCTGCAAAACAAAGTTAACATATAAATATGTAATATTAAAGTATTTGACAGTCTCCGGACTGTCCGGTTCTGACTTCGGATTCCCGACCGGAAACCCTAGGTCGAACTGACGCCTACTGTTCCCTCACCGGGGAACACGTCCTCACCTAGTTCACTCAGGAGAGTTATATGTTGCCAGTTGATCCTCTAGACCAACTGGACTTTTGTTCATCGCCCGAGACTCCAGGACTTCCTGCTAGACGTCCGCTCCACGACCCGCCAAGTCTTTCACCTGGTTCGCGACACCAGGACTTTCCACCTAGAGTCCTTGACTCTAGGACTTTTGCCCGAAGCCCTCGACCCGCTAAGACTTCATACGTAGGGTTACCACCTCCTAGGACCTAGAGTTACCACCCCCTAGGGTTTTCCGTCTACCTAACCGCAACTAGGACTTCTGTCTAAGTACACTTAGGGCTTTCCTATAAAGCTCATTTAAATATATCAGATAACAAAATAACTTAACTTTGAACCCTTTGATATAATCAAAACACAAGTTCGATCGTCGGATGTTGCCCGCACCAACATGATGATGATAAAGTCATTTCTTTGAACCGAACATTTGACTATATACACTTCCACAACTTGAGAAGCGAGCAGCTTCTATTCTTATGGAACCCAAACTAGAAGAGCATGGTCTATTAGCTAGGAGATCAAATCTTCTGTCTCATAATCTCCCTGTCCCCTTGTCCCATCAGTTAAATGATAAGAAAAATATGGTTTTGAACCGAAAAAATAAAACCTCCGTTTAAGGTTTAGGTTTTAGGATTTTAGGATTTTAAGATTTAAGATTTAAGATATTTAACGATTTTCCTATTATCATTCCAACTCCGTCGTTAATCTTAAATCTTAAAATCCTAAACCCTAAACTCTAAAAAGAGATTTTCTTTTTTCAATTCAAAATGATATTTTTCTTCTGCTATTTAATTAATGGGCATGGGGACATGGGATTACAAGACCATGGGGACATGGGATTACGAGACAGGAGATCCAAATTCATTGCCTAGTGGGTTGGTTTAAAAAATTACATATCTTATTGTTTGCAATATTGGTGGTCCAGTTGATGATGCTAATGATATATAAAGAAGATGGACACTCAAGAGTTGTGAATTGCAGAATTCCTTCCTCTTGACTCACTTGAGGTTGGATTATCTCGTCACATAGCCTTGCTCTTTAAGGTTCTAATTGATTGGATAAACCTGCCATGTAAACTTGTAAAGGTTAGTTGCTATACTGGTACAGATGAAGGAGCTATGGGCTTCATTAAAATTGATTATGGAAGTAAATACATGGTTGATTTTATGGCAACTCCTCTATTCCACGATATGGCGGACTTGAGCCGCTTGCGGAGGCTCAACGTGGTAGGGAGGTGGATGTCTTCGGCGGTCGCTAAATCGAGGATCCCATGTCCGCCGAGCGTGGCACACAAGGGGGTCTTGTCCGTGAGGGATCCTACGAGCCTGAGTGTGTAGTGGGTTTTCTTAGGGTGCCCAGGCGTCGGAAAGGAAACCTACGCCAACTGACTCTCTCAGCTCCTTGGCATGCTACACATCACCACCAGGTTTTCTTAGGGTGCCCTAAATGTACATAGGCCTTAACCATTTAACAGAAGATATACCCCCAAATATAGATAGGCCTTAACCATTCAACAGCAGATTTAAAGAAGGTAGCTTGAGAAGGCAATTGAAATACTTATGAGAAGACTAGCAATTAGCAATAAGCCAAGGCCTACAGAATTCCTCAGTGTACTCACATATTTTATCCTACTTTGCATGCCCCAAAAAGATCGGCAAACATTTGATATCAACTTCATCCATGTCCAAGAGGCTCTATGCAGGTAGTCTTCTCAGCCATCTCATGCATCGACAGATCATACATGCTAACGGAATCCTTCGAGAATTGCGTTAGCGATTCGAAGATGCTAGCCAATCCGATCTTGAACCCGTTAATCGTGATTTCATGGGTCTTGCGCAAGCAATCTCGATGCTTCGCTTTCTCAGCTTCCAATTTTTTCCTGAACATGTCTAGCAGCTCTTTCTTCTCAGACAAACACTCTACTCGCTGTCGCAGATCAGAATCAGGATTGTTTTCAGACAGCTTGAATTCCACAACCTTGCTCTCTTCCCTTTGCAGAGCAAGAACCCTGCGGTCGAGCTCTTTGGTGAGCCTATCTACTTTTCTCTTCTGTTGCTGTTCTTCCCCCTGCTTGATCCATAAGCCCCGCACAGTTCTAATGAAGCTTCTCATGCCAGAGGATACAGGTTGGTCAGGTAGCTTCCTTAGTGAGGTCAACCATTCATGACACATGATAACCAAAGGAGGTGTTCCAGCTCTGTAGGAAGGAAACAACGATCTACTTCGGGAATAGTATTCCACATCGGATGCAAAAAACTTCGATAACCAACCATGAATAGCTTCGACATACGCCTTCTGTGCTGCAACATAGCCTATAAAGCATGACCTCCAGTTGCGAAGCTCAGCCTCGAGAGTAACGGTCGCAAGACGATGCGTGTTGTTACTGAATTTTCCATGTGCCGGGCATATGAATGTGCTCACTTCAAACATTATATGTTTCTGAGTTTCATGCGACTCCAGCATCGTCTTCCACATCCGGGACAAACTACAGGAGAAGTAACAATGAAGAAAATGATGCCATTGCTAATTAAGATTCATAATTCAGGATCATTCTTCTTACCCTTGTAGCAGCTCTACGATTTGTGGTTGTAGTTCTTCGTCCCTTAGTTTCTCTAATCTCTGTGATATCGATTGAGAAGCTCGTAACGCAACACATATTCCTGCATGTAGATCTCTTGCAATAGCTCTATTTTTGTCCACAGAGCTTGATTTTGATCCTTTGGCTTCTTGGTTCCTTAGTTGCATGCATTTCTTCAAGTAAGTTTGCCAAACCTGGTCCCCTGCCTAGAAAACCAAACCAATGCATCAAGAACAATATAGATAAAGGGAAATATTTGCACATCACTGTTAAGCTGTCATTAAAATGATCAGGCATTGATAGCAATCTCATACAGATTACAGAATGCAGACATCTATCGACCATCCAGAGAATTCCAAGGACGCACAATGTACCTTCACTTCTTCATATAGCTTTTTCTCCCAAGCATACAACCTTCCTAGAGTCTGTGAATGACTTCCAGACTCCATTCCAACATAGTCCTCCAAAGGTTCGTTTGTAGTTTCTGTCCAAGACGTGCTGTTGGAGCTCGAGGTAACAGGACTTCTATGAGAGGACGAGAACGATGCAGACCGATGCCATGTAATAGCTCGAATAACTTTCGACGAGTTCTCTAGATCAAAGATATATGATGCACACACGCAATCAGTAAAGTTTGATATATGTATATGATATTTCAAGGAAGAGAACTGTGCCTTAAGCTATGAATCAAAGGATCAGATCATTACAAACTAGTAAAAAAAGAAGGAAAACTTGATGTTTTCTTTGGCAAATAGGAATTGTAGTATACATTTAAGAATGACAAGGAAGACTGTTGATAAATAAAATGGTAGAGCTACAGAGATCAATAAGGCTAGACAGGGGTAAAAGATAGCCAACACTTGGACCATTTAAGGGAGAAGAAATTGTTCCTACTCCCCTTTGTGATCCACCTTTTACCCAGATAAAAGGAGCACGTAGAAGCTTGTGAAAATTTTACCAAACCTTTTGTCTCCTCATGCCCTGGTTGGTGTTGAACAAAGTTGCACTCCAGCATCCTTAAGACGTCCTTCCCTGAATGGTACGCCTTGATGAAGGAGTCCTCGATTTCTCTCAGCGCTTGGAGTAGATCTCTGCCCTCTCCAGCCTTCTCGGACAAAGACAGATCTTCTTCTTGGTTTGCGACGACCTCCACTACTTCGGTGTTGCCGCCGCAGTCGGGCACCCTTTCCGCAACCAAAGTCTCACCTTTTAGCTCCTCTTCTTCTTCATATTCATCCGCTTCCTCGAGATCCGGAATGCCTTCTTGCTCTCTCACCGCCCTCAAATACTCATCTGAGCTCCGGTCGAGTCGTCCCACCGCAACTGCCGGTTCAGCTGCCCGTGGGACCTCATCGAACTGGCCAAAGAAGTCCCAACCGAACACCTCCGGTGGAGGAGACGGAGGCATTGGCCCTGTCGCGGAGAAGAAGTAACCGCAGCTCGTTTCCCCACCCCTCTTATTCTCTTCTTCCACCTCCTCCTCCACCGACTCGGCCGCCTCTGTGGACTTTGAGCTCGCGGGAGGAGGCGAGGCGTGGCAGGGCAAAGACTCGATCTTTGCCTCCGTCGGCGTCTGGCGGAGGTAGGCGCATGGAGGGGAGGAAATGGCAGGGGGCGCGGAGGAGGAAGAGGAGTCAGGGAGGGTGATGAGGAAGGGAGTCGGGGCGGACATGCGGGAGACGAAAATGTCGACTGCGGCGGCGACAGCGTTGAGGGAGTGGATGTAGGCGGCGTGAGCAGCAGCGAGTTCGTAGCGGCAGTCCACCGCCGCTTTCATGAGGCGCTTCCTCTCTCGGCAGAGCGCTACCGGGCCTTCCTCCTCTCCGCTGAACCCAAGCCTGGACGCTGCACATCCCCCCATTTGGTGTTTCCTTGGCCGATAAAAATGGGGGAGTTTCGGCAGGATTTAGACGAGCTTATGGTTGGAGTTGAAGCCGAAGAGCAGGGTAGCAGGAGGCGCTTTGAGCCAGCATTAACTGAGTATAGAGAGAGACAGTCAAAGTCAGAGAGAAGAGGAAGAAGGAGGGAGAAATTTGACGTTACTTTGTCAGTCATCAAACAGCGAGAGGATTATGATCCGCTTCGACCCGGGTCAGTTTGGGCTATGCCCAACACAGTTCCATGTATTGGAACAGCATATACATGTCATATAAGCACGGGTTCATGCTAAGTCAAGCATGGGTTCTAGTTAGATCATGCCTAACTCTGCGTGCGGCTTGAGCTCATTTGTTATTCAAATCAGGCATGACTCATGAATACACTAGATTGAGCTCGTTAACTGATTGGATCAAGTATAACTCAACCCATCTTTGAATGTGTTGCATTGGGCATGTTGTAGGATCCTTGCCACATTAGATTATTGGAGTCAGTCTACATTAGTTTGAGATTCGCACAACAAAAACTATATCTTTGGATTTGTCATGTTCGACATGACTTGACAAACGATGCTAATTTTATTTGACTCGTTCGAGCTAAATTACAATTACGAAAGAGCAAAATTGAAAATGATAAATTATAGGTGGAACGTTAAATGAATGACAAAAATGACTCGTTTATAGAGTATATTAGTTTTTCAAAGTTAATAAAAAATTTTATCTCATAAACTTTAGATATTTCAATTAATTTAGGTCATTACTAAAAAAACACTTGAAAGCCTCTTTTTCTAAAATAGTCTTAGCCAACCTCTATAATTTAAAAAACAAATGGTTGATACTGCAAAAAACTACCACTGACCTAAATATTGAGGTGGCAATTATGGCTATAATGATTTCTAACTGTGTATTTTTTTTTAGCCAGCACGATTAATATTGGGAATGACCTAGGAAAATTTCTCATCGATCATCCACATAGATTTAAAAGTGCTAAAGTGCTTGTAATAGGTGGTGACGTAAGATCAATCTAAATTTCAAAGAGTCATAGTTTTTAACTTAGAGACTCAGAATCATATTTATCGACAGCCACGCATACGAAATTTTAAAATCTATATATATTACTAGGAATCATAATTGTCAAATTTCAAGTCTAAATTTCATCATTTAATTTTTTTTTGAAATAATTTTACTAATTTACTAATTTCTATTTTATGATATTTTATGATGTCTCTTTTCTTTCTCTAAAGATTAGAATTGAGACTCATATTTTAAATTTTTTTTTTTCATTTCTTAGTCTTAAAAGTCTACCGTTTATATGAGCACATGTCTAGCAATATGATGAATTATCCCTCTATTATTAACAAAGCTCCATTTTGGAGAACGATCGTTTCCCTTTGGCATTCTTCATATTCATTTGTTTTTCATCCTAATTTCTCTTCTTGTCTCGCCTATAGGATAATTATTATTTTACTCAATGTCAAGTGTCTCAATAACCCAACATCTTAGATTTGTCATCCTACTAAAGTAAAATGTCCTACTGCTACAGTATGCCGTAGTTGGAAATTGAACTGTGGATGCATCGAAGATTACATGAGTGTGTTGGTGCAATTTGCACTAATAAACTAACTCAGATTTTGATGAATGACAAGGAACTTAAAGTTAGAATGTTTTGTGGCTTAATTGCTTTACCAATTGTGCAGAAGTTGACCGGTGTGAAGGACCTAATACCAGGCTGAAATCCAACAAGGTCCGTTGGACTTGATAGTTTGTGGGAAGTCCAGATAGGTTCGCGGAGCCCGATATCTGGCAGGAAGTCGGATTGGGTTCGCGGGACCTGACAACCAACCTAAATCTAGTTGGGTTTGCTGACCTGACTGTTGGTGCAATATCCCCTGGATCAGGTTGACCAGGTTGACTAAGCTTGAGTGGGCTCAAGCTTGAGTTTTGATGTTTGACAATACATGGAGATCGTAGATGCAATCGTCCGTTTGGGGAGATCGTTGATACAATTCCCCTCTGGTCAAGGTTGGCCAGTTAGATGTGAAGAAGAGTCAAGTACGTCAAAGGGTTGACTGTATACTTGACTGAAAAAGTCCTAACTGGAGGTTAGGCAGCTGAAAATCCTGGTGAGTAAAGCTAGGTGAAAGACCTAGTGAGTGAAACTAGGTAGATGGAAAGACTTGGTGAGTGAAGCCAGGTGAAGGTCTTGGCGAGTGAAGCCAGGCAGGTAGAAGTCCCGGTGAGTGAAGTCGGGTAGTGGAAAGACCTGGTGAGTGAAGCTAGGCACGTGGAAATCCAGGTGGATCAAGGTTGATCGGATATCTGGTGTTAGAAAATCCAAGTAGATCAAAGAGTTAACTAGATACTTGGCATAAGAAAATCCAGATGGGTCAAGGATAACTGGACATCTGGTGGAAGTAAATCCAAAGTGGGTCAAGATTGACCAGATATTTGGCACGAGGAGAAAAGTCCAAGTGGGTCAAAGGGATTGACCGAATACTTGGTGAAGAAGTCTTAGCAGGTCAAGGTTGACCGGATGCCAAACATAATGTTCCAACAGGTCACGGTTGATCGGATGTTGGAATTGGAGACCTTGGACTTGGTTTTAGGCATGTCAAAGGTGGTTCAATCGTTCAACCGATCGATTGAACCAAAGTCCAATCGATTAGTTGATCGATTGGAGGTGCGCTGCGAAAAAAGATGGCCCAATCGATCGGTTGATCGATTGGGAGCTTATGTCACGCGCTCAGAAGCTTTCCTAATCGATCAGCCGATCGATTGGGAACCTCTAATCGATCGACTGATCGATTGGGGGCAGGTTGGATTTCTTGCGCGATTGCGAGAAAGTCTGAATCAATTGGTCAATCGATTTAGGCTATTTCCAGAGAGCATAGAAGCGCTCTGAATCGATCGATCAATCGATTCAAAGCCTCCCCAATCAATTGAGAGAAAATTCAATCGATTGAGATTCGACCGTTGCGCAGGTTATAACCGTTGTCGAGCATCTTCCTCCACAGATCTTCGACTCCACTCTCAGTGATTCTTTCCGAGCTCTCACCGTCAATTCTTGAAGGTTCTTGGAGGCAAGTGCTGGTGCAATTCCAAGGTTCAAGAGGCAACAACAAGCAACAAGTAAGCAAGAAGAGAGGGTTTACACTTGTACTCTTTGTATTTTTCTTCTTGTGTTGAGTGTTGTATGTGTGAGTGTTGTACGAGGTTTCTCCACCTCGGGTAGTTATCGAGAAAGAGTATTTTCTTAGTGGAGAGTGCTTGCGTGTGTGGATTCTTGGATTAGTCACCTCTTCTTAAGGTGGATACCAAGTAAATCCTTGTGTTAGCATTATAGAGTGCTTCGTAGTCTTATTCCGCTGCCTATCAACAACAACGAAGCAAGCAATCAAGCGCGATGAGCTATTCACCCCCCCCCCCTCTAGTACATTTTGACCCTAACAAGTGGTATCAGAGCGAGGTCGCTCTTTATTGGAATCATCACCGGAAGGGGCAACAAGGTTAGAGGGTGAAGAAGTTGAAGCAATTTCATCAAGTCAAAGACTTCATCAAAAGCTCAACTTCAAGATGGAATTCTGAGATGGACTCGGATTCGACACAAGGGTGCCTCCACCATTCACAATGACTAGCTTCGATTCTTGGAAATCAAGGATCGAAAATTTCCTTATGAGGAGCAAGTGGAGCTCTAATGGAAGGCTTTGAAGCTTCAACAAATTCAAAGGGCAAAATTCTTAAGAGGAGCAAGTGGAGCCAAGAACAAATCCAAAGATGCGAGGGCAATGATAAAGTGACCAACCTATTGGTCAATCTATTGTCGAGCAACATCTTGGAGTAAATTGGAGAATTCAAGGATGCCAAGGAGCTTTGGAACAAATTGACCAAGCTTCATGAAGAACCCTCCCCTATACCAAACCAAGAAAAAAATAAAAGAGGGTGATTTATTGGATCAAGACCAAAAGGAAGAAGAAGATGACTCGAAAGTTGAGAGATGCTCAACATCCGAAGAAGAAGTCCAAGAAACCTCATCTTCAAAGGAATGCAATGAGAAGGGCAGAGAGGGAGCATACTCTTTGTTCCATGTACAAGATGAAGATGAAGAAGTCTCCACCTCTAGGATTGAGGGGGAGCGACCGTCGTTGACACCGGATCAAGAAGAAGGGGAAGCTTCTACTTCCGGGTCAAGAGAAGAAGAAGAAGAAAGTGTCATCCCTACACATAAAGGTATAATTATTTCAATTAAAAATAAAAATCATATTATATATTTTGAGTGTAGGGAACATGTGCATTACAAGAGTAAGTGTCCTAAATTGGCCAAGAAAAAGGTCCAAGTGACACTTAAGGGTAAGGAGAAGCCCAAGGAGACCGCCTCCATAACAAAGCAGGGCAAGGAGCACATTGTGTGCTTCTTGTGCAACAAAAAAGGACATTATCGAAGTCAATGTCCTAAGGGGAATAAATCGGTAAAGTCTGAGGGAGGAAGCATAAGTCAAGGGGGAGCTTCCAAGGTAAAACCCAAGGTATCATTTATTGAGTCTATCCCTTTAAATCATGGTAAAAAGCATGCTAGTTCTAACCTATATCATTTTAATGCTATTTACCATAAACATAGGAGGCATGATAGAATTAATGAAAATTATGTGGCTCTTCATGCTAAGACTACTACACCTAGGATTAGGAAGGTAGATAAAAATTTAGGCAATAACTCTAAGGATTTTAGTTATAGGCCTAAAAATAAAAATACTCAAGGACAAAATGAAAAACCAAAATCTAGGGATTTATGGAAAGAAAATCAAATCTTAAGGTCAATGCTTGATAAAATGGAAAAGACCCTAAAAAAGATTAAAAATATCCTAAAAGGGCAAAATGAACATAACCTAGGTCTAGGAGTGCAAAAGTCATCCAATGACTATAGAGGTTTGGGATACAAACCTAAGACTAAGAAGGATGTAACTTCTTTCCATATAGCTATGGAACCAACTCTAAGCCTAGGGGTCAAGTCAAGGATACAAGAGAAGTTATCCCTAAGAGTATCTTTGCAACAACAAATGTGACTAAGACTTCTAAGAAGTCTAAGAAAGTCACTAAGAAGGTCACAAGGGAAGCAATCCCTAGAGTTGATCTAGAGGAGGTGACTAAGACTTCTAAGAAGCCTAGGAAGGTCATTAGGAAGGTAACTAGGGAGGTTATCCTTAGTGAGTACCTAGAGCATCTAAGGAGCACCAATAGGTTTTGGGTTCCTAGGAGTATTTTCTCTATCCTTTAGATGAGTTAGAGAGTGTCAACTCTAATTAGAAGGGTAGTTAATCCAACCTTAATGAAGTTGACACTCGGAGAGCATTTTCAAGGTTATTATTAATCTTTGAAAATGAAGTGGATTATTTATTTACTCTTTGTAAAAGTAAAATGTGCCATAATTTGAGAAATTTGATGTAATTTTAATTGGCACAACAAATCAAGAGTAAAAGAAATGTCAAGTTGAGATTTTGGTATTTTCTTAAGAAGTTAAGGGCAAAATTTAGGCCTTACTTTAAAATGATTACTCTTTGAAAGAGTAAAGTGTGCCAAACCTTGAGGAATTATGCTTAATTTAAATTGACACAAATTAAGAAAAGTAAAAGAAATGTCAAAATTGAGAGTTTGACATTTTCTTGAGAAAAAGTGAGCAATCTAGGACTTAAAGTTAAGGTTAAGGATACTTAGATAAGTAATTTAGGTATATTTTATTTGTGCTAATTTGCCATGATTGTTTGCCCATCATATACCATGACATCATATTTTACATTCATGCTTATTATGAAAAACATAAAAATACCATGTTATGTCATACATACATCATGTAGTTACAACAAATTTTATTTTGAAAATTTATTAAAAAAAATTATTCATTCTGATGTATGTCATATATCATCATGTATTATTTTAATTTCCTTGCAATTAAGGATAAATGACATTGACTAACAAGTGACATCTTAGGTGGATGTTCAAAAATTCTAAAATGCCTAGATAGATATGCATGATCCTTAGTTTAGGGTAAAACCAAACTTTACATCTCACAAAGAACTATAAGGTGACTTGTATGTGTTTTAGTACACGTTAGATACAAGTGAGGTGTTAGGATGATAAACAAAACTCAAGATGTTGATTTAGTGCATTCTTTTTGAGTTTTAGGTTTATCAAAACACATAGTTATGTGTTTTCCAATCATTGGGAAAGCTAATGTACAAGTCATGTGCATTGAGCCCAAAGAACATGGTTGGATATTGGTTTTGAAAATGATTTTAAATATACTTTGAAAAACCTGGGTGAAGACTATTTTTTTTATTGTAATCATCATTGAAAAGTTAGACACAAACTAGAAGAAAACATTGAAGTTTTTACAAGTTTTTAAGTTATTGTCAATCTTTGAAAATAAGAAGAATTTTCATAGAAAACTATTTTTCCATGATAGTATATACCCTAAGTAATGTCTATATGAATTTTCATGATTTTTTAGGATTTTTTAGAATTTCTAGGGCATTTTTGAATTTCGTTGAAATTGGATTTCAGGAAATCAGAAATCCAATCGATCAACCGATCGATTGGAAGTTCTCAACCGATCAATTAAGAATGTATTTTTCGTGACCAGAACATCGTGGAATCGATTAGCCGATGATTGACCCAGGCTAGGTTTGTAAAATACCGGAAATAGGCGAATATTAATAAGGGAATTTTCCAGAATTTTTGGATATTTTTCGAGAATTTTTCGGAGCTCGTATGGACGAGTTAAAGGGGATAAAATTTGGGTTCCCAAAAAGGCCTGTTTAGACTACCCATTTAAGCAAGGAAAAGTTTGCTTTTTCTTTTATTTCTTTTCTTTACTTGTATTTTTTTCTTTTCCACCGATTTCTATTTGTCGCCGTTTTCCTCTTCCCCTGGCCGAGCCCTCGCCGCGCGCCCGACTCCTCCGAGCCCTAACCGCCGGCCACGGCGATTTCCTTCTTCCCCGAGTGCACAAAGCCGTGCCGACATTTCTCCTCCTCTTCACCACTTCTTCTTCATCTCCTTCATTTTCTTCCTCCTGAGCCGCACCCCTTGGTGCCCTAGCCGAGCACACCGACGCCACTGCCGATCCACCGCAAGCGCGTCTGTGCCCTAGTGCCGGCGCCACCGTCGATCACCCGGAGCCCTAGCCTTTGCCGTGGAGTTCCTAGCGCTGGCCACTAGTGCCCTAGTCATGCCGCTGCTGCACGGAGGTGCCACCGGCATTCTCTGTGCCCTAGCCAGCCCGATCACCACAGCCGACGCCGGCAGACGAGAGTAACGCCGAGCCCTTGCCTCGCCGATCTCCTCACGTGAGCCACCCCCACCGCTCCTCCCCGCTGCACACTGCGAGGCCGACTTCTCTGTGCCCTTCTTCCTCTCTGCCGCATTTCGGCACAGCGCCGACGCCGACCATCTCACCAGTGTTCCCGTGTCCTAGCAGTGATCCTCAAGGTAAGCAGGAACGAGAAATTTATGGATTTCAATGATTTTGGTTGATTGGGTATGTATGGTTGAGATCAGTGAGGTGAGTTTTGGTTACTATGATGTTCTGTGGTGTTCTTGGTCTCACCTTGATCCGAATGGTAGGGAAGAATCCAGCAGAGAGGAGGTTTTGTTCCATTCTGTTGAGATCTGTGGATTTGCTTGGTTCCAGCATCAACAGTAGGTTGTTTGCTGTGGAAAGTTGCTGTTGTCGATCACCACTTCCTCCTTCTTGATCCGGTTGATTTGAGGTAAGGTGTAGAGCATTTTATACATGCTATAGAATATGGTTTTGATTCGATTGTTTAGATGGATGATTATGAGTAGATTGAGGTTGTGTATATTGATTGGGGTTTGTCCTAATTTAGGGTAAGAGATTTCATTTAGCTATTTATGAGAATTGTAGCTAAATAAAAATATACACATTGATCTCACAGGACTTTGACGCGAGACGAGTATCTCGACGTCCAGATCTGGATTGATTGGACCATTTCTTTTGGAGGCGGGTACTTTTTGACTTATTGTCTTTGATATGCATAGTAATGAAATTAACAAGTTGCATTAATTATGTTTCTCATTTGTTTCGGTTAATCACTACCCGATTACCTGTTACCTGCTTGATTGATTATTTATTTTGCATTTCGTGTTGTTATGTATCTGATTACACATGCTCATAGGGGTAGTGATATAACCATGTTTCACCATGTTCAGGACCTAGGTTT
The DNA here is from genome assembly GCF_018446385.1 of Zingiber officinale. Taxonomy (NCBI): domain Eukaryota; kingdom Viridiplantae; phylum Streptophyta; class Magnoliopsida; order Zingiberales; family Zingiberaceae; genus Zingiber; species Zingiber officinale. Next base: position 14,952,055 of record NC_055995.1, read on the forward strand.
GATACCTTATTTGATCAGTGTACTTTGTTATGATTTGTTCACTATGGTGCACATCATTATATGTCCATAGATTTGGTTTAGTATATTACCATGCTTAGTGTCATGCACCATTCGCATGATTGCATGCTGTGTGATAGATTGCTCCATTATTGTCGAGCACATTGCCAGTTTCATCACTGTTCGGTGCTCCGTTGTGACGCTCATGGGTAGCGTGACGCAGCGTGGTAGCACGTCAGTTTGCTCTTCCGGTGCTCCATTGGTCCGCTCATGGGTAGTGTGACGCAGCATGTAGCATGTTAGGGACCCCTCTCCGTCATAGCGTACCGCGAGATGAGAGCATTGCGCTCCCCCATTTATGATTTGGGGTAGGAGTATGTGTGTACTCCGACAGCATCCCGTCCACTCGGTCACTCATCAGGAGTAGTGATGCAGAGTGCACAGTCGTCACAGCCCTACCCACTCGGTCCCACTTTTGTTATGTGTTGGCTGCCTGGCGTCAGGGGTGACCATGACATTGGCATCATATGCATGATGCATTTATTGCTTGTGATTGTGTTTGCTGCATTTATATGCTGCATATTGTTTGGATACCTATGTTTGACATGCATACAGGTCTTCTATACCTTTCGGATTGTTTGTCCTTATACCGGGTCCTAGTTAGTACAGATTCTCTCTTGTCTACTTCAGTTTACATTTATCTTTATTTTTTATCAGGAGACTGTACGCATGATTAGTGCTAGGTGTTATTTCTTTACTTTGCATATCAATTGTACCTGCTGAGTGTTGGACTCACCCCGCCTCCATTGTTGTTATTTTCAGGTTGATGCTGTCAGGAGGGAGTTCCAGTTACTAGTCCTCACTGCACGTAGTGCTAGATCCCTGCAGACCTCGATGATTTATCTATCATTTAGTTTTGTTCTTATTTGATTATGTGTGGACTTGGTTATTTGGATACTTGGACATTGTATGCGATATTGATGGATGTTCTATTCGATATGTTTTTACTACATGCCTGCCTGAACGACAGAAGAGGTGAGTTCGTCGGATTTGAGCTTTACGAGTGTAGTTGAGTAGGGTTGATTTCGAGTCAGAGTATTACTATTATTAACTGCGTGGTTGTGACAGCCAGAGGCTGAATATCTATATAAACTGCGTGGTGATTGTTTTTATTTATTGTTATTATTCCAGCCGCCTGTGGCTGAGGTGTATGTGTTATGTAGAAGTTTCAGATTGTCCGCCGTACAGGGGAGATGCTGCCGAAATTTCTTCGGACAGGGGCTCCTCTGGGGCGTGACAATTTATTTGGTATCAAAGCCAGGTTTTGCGATTTTTGTTTTCATATTTTGGATATTTGGAATAACCTGTTACCAATTTATTTGGTATCAGAGCGCCAGAGTTCGGCGACGCTTGTTGGATTTCCGAGATTTGTCTGATACCAATTTATTTGGTATCAGAGCGGGTTATGATACCTGCTTTTGGTGTTCTGGAGATTTATCGGATACCTGTTGTTGGTATTCTGGATATTTGGGTTAGCCAGATTTACGAGTCAAACTGGGCATTTTCGGATTTTTAATATGGTTATGTTTCGGATTTCCGTTTCGGATTTATTTGGATTTCCGGCGAAATTTCTCGTTTGGAATTTTGAGGTCAAAAGTTGGGGACTGGACAGCGACGGAACATCTCCAGACAGCAAATAGGTATGATGTTTATTTTATGATTTTTATACTTGTAGTAATATCTGTAATTTAATTTAACAGATATGAGACGATCTACTCGTATTGCTGCGAGACGTGGTGCTGGATGACCACGTACGAGGACCACGGGATCTCTGGATATGCCAGAGATGCCCACTGTGAGTGAGCACCGTGGATCGACTCGGCATCTTCAGGGCACGTTGGGCTTTCGGACCACGACGGCTCCTATAGAGTACCTACCTCGGTTGTCTGCGTACCTATCCCTCGTAGTTCGGTACCATCGAGGTACCATTGGCGTGCATCTGACATCTGCCTCCAGCCGATTCGACCACCGCCACTTGGATCTACATGTACCCGACACCGATGCTTTGTGCCCCGGTGCCTCAAAGGTGATGTGCAGCACCATATCCGTACCATTACCTCACAGTACCTCCAAATTGCGGCCACTTATGTTCACCCGGCAGTACCACCGACAGTATATATAGCAGCACCGGGAGTTCCTCCTCCGGTTTATTCCGCAGTACCACCTGTAGTATCAGCTCCAGTGTTTCCGCCACACAGCTCACTGATATTGTCGCTGCACGAGCTAGGATTCCAGCATTGGTTGAGTCGATGAAGACTCGTTTCACTCTTTTCCGCGGAGATCTCGATCCGAGTATGGTTCTGTCATGGATAGAGACTATGGAGCAGACTTTCTTCTATATGGCTTGCTCCAAGTGGGAGAAAGCAGAGCTGGCTGCCTACCATTTACGGGATGAAGCTAATGCCTGGTGGATTACTCAGCGTTCTATTATTGGTTAGCGCAACGTCACGTGGACCAGGTTCAGAGAGGCTTTTGAGAGCCGCTTCTTTCCACTGTCTTATCAGATGGCTCACCGAAAGGATTTTATGAGTCTGAGGCAGAACAACCACTCAGTGACCGAGTATAATACTGAATTCCACCGGTTGGCTAAGTTTTGTCCAGAGTTAGTTGCGGAGGACAGAACTCGCATGATGCAGTTTATTCAGGGACTGGATGGTTATCTACATGTACGGCTTGCCGGTTTAGGGATCACATCTTACTCTGATGCACTGGATCGAGCTTTGATGATAGAGTTAGCTCAGCAGACAGCATATCCGGACAGGAAAAGGAAGCATACGGGTCAGACATCAGGGCAGATCCAGCAGACACAGGTGACAGGACAGCATCAGAGTAGTCGCAGACAGTCAGGTCAGAGTTCTTCTGGGGTATCTCGTAGGCCTCAGAAGTCAGGACAGTCTTCCTCAGGACATTTCCGGTCTCCTCGGCAGGATTAGAAACAGTCCACCAGCAATATACAGTGTTTCCGATGTGGTTCCAGAGACCACATCACTTCAGCCTGCACTTTGGAACAGTCAATTTGCTTTTATTGCAAACTGCCTGGGCACCAGAGCCGAGATTGTCAGTTGAAGGCTCAGCACACGACTTCTGGAGGGTCAGAGCAGAGGGGACAGTCTAGTCAGTCAGTGTCTCGCAGGGAGCAGCTCCCTCAGCAGCAGCATTTGGCATGCTTGGACAGGAGTACTCCAGTGCTTCTGTAGCACCCCAGAGTTTTGTTCTAGGACCTTATTATCCGACTCAGGGGCAGTACCAGACTCAGTCCCAGCCAGCTGCACAGTATCAGTCACCATCCTCTCAGTCTTCTCTGGCACATTGTCCAGCAGCGCCTCAATGGCAGGCTTCTGCCCAGCCGCAGCACCTCCTCCTCCGCCAGAGACTGGACGTGTTCATGCGATTACCAGAGAGGATGCCAGCGAGCCGACGGATCCATTTTCCGTGGTATGATTTCCATTTATGCATTTTCCACTGATATATTGATTGATACTGGTAGCTCGCACTCTTTTATATCCCATACATTTATGCGGGAGATTAGTAGATTACCTACTTTTAGACTGCAGTGATTGACCGTCTCCCTATCGTCCGGTGATACATTAGACGTCACCCAGGAGGTCAGAGGTTGCCCTTTAGACTTTGGCAACATGATACTTACTGTAGATCTTTTAGTATTAGAGATGGTTGAGTTTGATATAATTTTTGGCATGGATTGGCTGTCAGTATATCATGCTACCGTTGATTGCCAGACGAGGGTGGTCACCTTTCGCCCTCCGAACCAACCCTCGTGGGATTTCACTGGCATCAGAGATGACGACATATCGATCATTTCGGCGATTCAGGCTCAGAAGCTGTTGTCACATGGCTGTCAGGGTTTTCTATTATCTTTGATTAGTACAGACGACAGCAGTAGTTCGTAGCTCTCCGACGTTCCAGTAGTCCGAGAGTATCCGGATGTGTTTCCAGAGGAGCTACCTGGTTTGCCACCTAGAAGGCCAGTGGAGTTCGCTATTGAGCTGATTCCGGGAACCGCGCCGACATCGAAAGTTCCGTATCGTATGGCACCAAAAGAGTTGAACGAGCTGAAGGTTCAACTCCAGGAGCTTTTAGACAGGGGATTCATTCGCCCTAGTGTTTCCCCATGGGGTTCTCCGGTATTATTTGTCAAGAAAAAGGACGACACTATGAGGTTATGTATTGACTACAGACAGCTGAATGCAGTGACCGTCAGAAATAAATATCCTTTACCCCGGATCGAGGATTTGTTTGATCAGCTCAGAGGTACATCAATGTATTCTAAGATTGATCTGCGATCCCGATATCATCAGCTGAGAGTTAGAGACTCAGATATTTAGAAGACAGCTTTCCGTACCAGATACGGTCATTATGAGTTTTTGGTAATGTCATTTGGGCTTACCAATGCTCCAGCGGTGTTTATGGACTTGATGAACCACATTTTTCTTGAGTATCTGGATCAGTTTGTTATCGTTTTCATTGATGACATATTGGTCTACTCGCATTCCGAGGAGGAGCATGCACAACATCTTCGTATAGTCTTGGAGATTCTTAGACGACAACACCAGACGAAGTTCACAAGTGTGCATTCGCTATCTTGATCGGTTTTACGGGACACGTGGTTTCTAGCGAGGTATTTCAGTTGATCCTCGAAGATCGAGGTCACCGGTTGGGAGCACCAAGTCGATTCAGAGATCCGCAGCTCGGATTGGCGGATATTACCGACGCGTTTGTGGAGGGTTTCGCGTATTGCTATACACGCCTTACGGAAAGGCGTGAAGTTCATGTGGTCCGAGGATTGCGAGACCAGCTTGGAGCGGAGATTAGTGTCGGCTCCATTTGGTTTTACCTTCGGAGAGGATGGATTGTACTCTATCCGCTTCTCTGTGGTTTGGGCGCTGCTACGATGCAAGACGCAGAGTAGTCTCTTATGCTTCTTGTCAGTTGAAGGAGCATGAGAAGAACTACCCAGTTCATGACTTGGAGTTAGCTGCTATCATCTTTGCTCTGAAGCTTTGGCGGCATCATTTATACGGTATTACATTTGAGATTCTCACTGATCATAAGAGTCTCAAATATATTTTCACTCAGAAGGAGCTTAATCTCCGACAGAGGAGATGGATGGAATTCTTGAAGGACTACGATTGTACCATTAGCTACCACCCGGGGAAAGCTAATGTGGTTGCCGATGCACTCAGCAGGAAGTCCAGAGGGACTTTGGCTTGCCACCGGACTTCAGTCACGGACTTGATTCAGGGTTTCTCTGGGTTAGATCTTGAGGAGCAGGGACCGACAGAGCAGGGTATTCTGGTTACCATGGTTGCTCAGTCGTCGATCAGGACGAGGATCTGAGAGGCACAGGCTGGTGATCAACATTTGCAGTTTGTTAGTAGTCAGATAGCTTCCGGGCAACAGACCGAGTTTACACGAGACGAGGAGAGTATTATATACTTCCGAGGCAGATTATGTGTACCTCAGTCTCATCCGGTCTTACAAGAGCTACTTCAGGAGGCACACCGCTCTCGATTTGTGATCCATCCAGGCGGGACCCGTATGTATCGAGACTTGAGGCGTTCCTACTGGTGGAATGGCATGAAGAAAGACATCGCGGATTTCGTAGCTAGATATCTTGTCTGTCAGCAAGTGAAGGCTGAACACCAGAGACCTGCAGGATTACTTCAGCGGATTCCTATTCCTGAGTGGAAGTGAGATCACATTACCATGGACTTTGTGGTGGGTTTGTCGAGGACACGACGAGGTCATGACGCGATTTGGGTAATCGTTGATCGATTAACTAAATCCGCGCACTTCTTAGCGATCCGGAGGACTGATTCCCTGGATCGATTAGCAGATCTGTATTGTTGGGAGATTATCAGACTACATGGTGTTCCGTTGAGTATCATTTCGGATAGAGATCCACGGTTTACGTCTCGTTTTTGGCAGAGTCTACAGCAGGCCTTGGGCACATAGCTCCGTTTCAGTACAACCTTCCATCCACAGACAGATGGACAGTCAGAGCGGACCATTCAGACTTTAGAGGACCTACTGAGGTCATGTGTTATGGATTTCGGAGGCAGTTGGGAGGACCATCTGCCATTAGTAGAGTTTGCTTACAACAACAGCTTTCATTCGGCTATCCAGATGGCACCGTTTGAGGCGTTGTATGGTAGACCTTATCGGACACCCGTCCTCTGGGATGAGGTTGGAGAGGCCTAGTTGTTGGGACCTCATAGAGTTCAGCAGGATGCAGAGTTGGTCCGTACTATTAGACGGAGGATGTCAGAAGCGCAGGACCGCCAGAAGAGTTATGCTGATCGGAGATGCAGACCACTAGAGTTCTCTGTTGGCGACCATGTATTTCTACGAGTTTCACCCACGAAAGGGGTGAAGAGATTTGGCCTCAAAGGTAAGCTAGCTCCGCGGTACATTGGCCCTTTCGAGATCTTGGAGAGGATCGGAGTAGTAGCTTACCGACTAGCACTACCACCGTCCCTGTCAGGCGTTCACGATGTATTTCACGTATCGATGCTGAGGAGATACGTGCCCGACCCGACGCATGTGCTGGCAGATATTCCAGTTCCAGTTCAGCCTGACATTACTTATGAGGAAGTTCCGATACGGATTCTCGACCGGAAAGAGCGTCAGTTGCGGAACAAGACTATCCGGCTGGTTAAAGTCGGATGACAGCATCATTCGGACGAGAAGGCTACCTGGGAGCTCGAGGATACTATCCGAGCTCGATATCCCCATCTTTTTACGTGAGGTATGTGATTCAGTTTACCGTTCAGCATTTATACTTTCTATATCTGTTGTTAGTACTTGCTGATGGTAGATAACGAAATTTGGGGACCAAATTTTTATTAGTGGGGGAGAATGTAAAATACCGGAAAGAGGAAAAATATTAATAAGGAAATTTTCCAGAATTTTTAGATATTTTTCGGGAATTTTTCGGAGCTCGTACGGACGAGTTAAAGGGGATAAAATTTGGGTTTCCGAAAAGGCCTGTTTAGACTACCCATTTAAGCGAGGAAAAGTTTGCATTTTCTTTTATTTCTTTTCTTTATTTGTATTTTTTTCTTTTCCTCCGATTTCTATTTGTCGTCGTTTTCCTCTTCCCCTGCCCGAGCCCTCGCCGCACGCCCGACTCCTTCGAGCCCTAACCGCCGGCCACGGCGGTTTCCTTCTTCCCCGAGTGCACAAAGCCGTGCCGACATTTCTCCTCCTCTTCACCACTTCTTCTTCATCTCCTTCATTTTCTTCCTCCTGAGCCACACCCCTTGGTGCCCTAGCCGAGCACACCGACGCCACTGCCGATCCACCGCAAGCGCGTCTGTGCCCCAGTGCCGACGCCACCGTCGACCACCCGGAGCCCTAGCCTTTGCCGTGGAGTTCCTAGCGCTGGCCACTAGTGCCCTAGTCGTGCCGCTGCCGCACGGAGGTGCCGCCGGCATTCTCTGTTCACCACAGCTGACGCCGGCAGACGAGAGTAACGCCGAGCCCTTGCCTCGCCGATCTCCTCACGTGAGCCACCCCCACCGCTCCTCCCCGCTGCACACTGCGAGGTCGACTTCTCTGTGCCCTTCTTCCTCTCTGCCGCGTTTCGGCACAGCGCCGACGCCGACCATCTCGCCAGTGTTCCTGTGTCCTAGCAGCGATCCTCAAGGTAAGCAGGAATGAGAAATTTCTGGATTTCAATGATTTTGGTTGATTGGGTATGTATGGTTGAGATCAGTGAGGTGAGTTTTGGTTACTATGATGTTCTGTGGTGTTCTTGGTCTCACCTTGATCCGAATGGTAGAGAAGAATCCAGCAGAGAGGAGGTTTTGTTCCATTCTGTTGAGATCTATGGATTTGCTTGGTTCCAGCATCAACAGTAGGTTGTTTGCTGTGGAAAGTTGCTGTTGTCGATCACCACTTCCTCCTTCTTGATCCGGTTGATTTGAGGTAAGGTAGAGCATTTTATACATGCTATAGAATATGGTTTTGATTCGATTGTTTAGATGGATGATTATGAGTAGATTGAGGTTGTGTATATTGATTGGGGTTTGTCCTAATTTAGGGTAAGAGATTTCATTTAGCTATTTATGAGAATTGTAGCTAAATAAAAATATACACATTGATCTCATAGGACTTTGACGCGAGACGAGTATCTCGACGTCCGGATCTGGATTGATTGGACCATTTCTTTTGGAGGCGGGTACTTTTTGACTTATTGTCTTTGATATGCATAGTAATGAAATTAACAAGTTGCATTAATTATGTTTCTCATTTGTTTCGGTTAATCACTACCCGATTACCTGTTACCTGCTTGATTGATTGTTTGTTTTGCATTTCGTGTTGTTATGTACCTGATTACACATGCTCATAGGGGTAGTGATATAACCATATTTCACCATGTTCAGAACCTAGGTTTGATACCTTATTTGATCAGTGTACTTTGTTATGATTTGTTCACTATGGTGCACATCATTATATGTCCATAGATTTGGTTTAGTATATTACCATGCTTAGTGTCATGCACCATTCGCATGATTGTATGCTGTGTGATAGATTGCTCCATTATTGTCGAGCACATTGCCAGTTTCATCACTGTTCGGTGCTCCGTTGTGACACTCATGGGTAGCGTGACGCAGCGTGGTAACACGTCAGTTTGCTCTTCCGGTGCTCCGTTGGTCCGCTCATGGGTAGTGTGACGCAGCGTGTAGCACGTTAGGGACCCCTCCCCGTCATCGTGTATCGGGAGATGAGAGCATTGCGCTCCCCCATTTATGATTTGGGGTTGGAGTATGTGTGTACTCCGACAGCATCCCGTCCACTCGGTCACTCATCAGGAGTAGTGATGTAGAGTGCACGGTCGTCACAGCCCTACCCACTCGGTCCCACTTTTGTTATGTGTTGGTTGATTGGCGTCAGGGGTGACCATGACATTGGCTTCATATGCATGATGCATTTATTGTTGTGATTGTGTTTGCTGCATTTATATGCTGCTTATTGTTTGGATACCTATGTTTGACATGCATACAGGTCTTCTATACCTTTCGGACTGTTTGTCCTTATACCGGGTCCTAGTTAGTACAGATTCTCTCCTGTCTACTTCGGTTTGCATTTATCTTTATTTTTTATCTGGAGACTGTACGCATGATTAGTGCTAGGTGTTATTTCTTTACTTTGCATATCAATTGTACCTGCTGAGTGTTGGACTCACCCCACCTCCATTGTTGTTATTTTCAGGTTGATGCTGTCAGGAGGGAGTTCCAGTCGCTAGTCCTCACTGCACGTAGTGCTAGATCCCTGCAGACCTCGATGATTTATCTATCATTTAGTTTTGTTCTTATTTGATTATGTGTGGACTTGGTTATTTGGATACTTGGACATTGTATGCGATATTGATGGATGTTCTATTCGATATGTTTTTACTACATGCCTGCCTGAACGACAGAAGAGGTGAGTTCGTCGGATTTGAGCTTTACGAGTGTAGTTGAGTAGGGTTGATTTCGAGTCAGGGTATTACTATTATTAACTGCGTGGTTGTGACAGCCAGAGGCTGAATATCTATATAAACTGCGTGGTGATTGTTTTTATTTATTGTTATTATTCCAGCCGCCTGTGGCTGAGGTGTATGTGTTATGTAGAAGTTTCAGATTGTCCGCCGTACAGGGGAGATGCTGCCGAAATTTCTTCGGACAGGGGCTCCTCTGGGGCGTGACAAGGTTGATCAGCTGATCGATTCAAGGGCAATTTCTGTGAATAGAAGCTCACAGAATCTATCAGTGGATACATTGAAATGGTTTCAATCGATTGAGACTCAACTTCAATCGATTGAAAATGATGATTTTGGGTGGGAAAGCCTGATTTCAACATTTTAAACCATTTTTATTCTAGGTAACCATTCCTAACCCCTTGACGCACATTTGTATATATTTAGGGGGAGTTTTCATAATGAAAGCATGAATGAATTGGTTAAGGGAGACTAGGTAGCAGTTTAGGTTGAGGTTTGGTTTCAATATTGAAATTTTGAATCTCAAAACTTCAAATTTTTGGGTTTCCTAAAGGTTTAAGAATTCCAAGTCATTGTTGGTGCATTGACAGAAGTTTGAAGCATGTCTTTAGGGGGAGTTACTCTTTAAGGACATGGAAATTATTTTTCGAAACCTTTGAAGGTGGTTAAACCTTCGTTTAAAAAAAATGCTCAAGGTTAAGCGTTAAAAACCAATGGAGATTGGATATCTTCATGGTGGAGTTATGGATGCTCTAGGATGAGCAATATAACATGGAGTAATGATCAAGGGTGAGTATTTGATACAGTGAAAGGTATGAGACCTTCATTGTTGAAATGATGAATACTTAAGGATAAGCATTAATGCTCACAGGTGAGCATTTAGATATAGTGGAGGGTATGAGACCTTCATTGTAGTGTTGTGAACAACGAGTGAAGTTGTGAAAAACTTTGAGTAACTCTTCAGGGGGAGAGTTACTGATGTGTGCCAATAGGGGGAGAATATAGGGTTTAAGTTATGTCTTAATTGCCCCTCTAGGAAGGCTTGGGGGAGAAGGTAGGGTTAAACCCTCATTCATGCATTGACATGAGAAGAAGTTGAGGATATGAGATTAACCTAACTTAAAGGTATTTTCAAACATTAAAAATGGGGAGATTGTTGGTCTAATATCCCCTGGGTCAAGTTGACCAGGTTGACTAAGCTTGAGTGGGCTCAAGCTTGAGTCTTGATGTTTGGGTTTCGATGTTTGAGAATACATGGAGATTGCAGATGCAATCGTCCGTTTGGGGAGATCGTTGATATAATTCCCCTCTGGTAAAGGTTGGCCAATTAGATGTAAAGAAGAGTCAAGTAGGTCAAAGGGTTGACTGGATACTTGACTGAGAAAGTCCTAACTGGAGGTTAGGCAGTTGAAAATCCTGGTGAGTGAAGCCAGGTGAAAGACCTAGTGAATGAAACTAGGCAGATGGAAAGACCTGGTGAGTGAAGCCAGGTGAAAGTCCCGGTGAGTGAAGCCAGGCAGGTAGAAGTCCCGGTGAGTGAAGCCGGGCAGTGGAAAGACCCGGTGAGTGAAGCCAGACACATGGAAATCCAGGTGGGTCAAGGTTGACTGGACATCTGGTGTTGGAAAGTCCAAGTAGGTTAAAGGGTTGACTGAATACTTGGCACAAGGAATTCCAAATGGGTCAAGAATGACCAGACATCTGGTGGAAGTAAATCCAAAGTGGGTCAAGGTTGACTGGACATTTGGCACGAGGAGAAAAGTTCAAGTGGGTCAAAGGGATTGACTAGACACTTAGTGAAGAAGTGCTAGCAGGTCAAGGTTGACCGGATGCCAGGCATAATGTTCCAACAGGTCAAGGTTAATCCACTACAACAAAAGTATTAAAAGACAACGGTTAAAAACCGTTGTCGTAGGCTCTTTAAAACCGTTGTAATTGACAGTGTTGTTAAATGTGCGGTAAAAGACAACGATTTAAAACCGTTGTCTTTGATCACATTAGACAATAGTCATGCAACGGATTTAAAGTGTTGTCTTTTAATACCAATGACAACAATTCTGCAACATATAAAACCGTTGTAATTGCCAGTTTTGCAATAATTTTGATCGCAGATATGCTTTTGACAACAAATACACTGTTGTCTTTCTTCCAAATTTAGTTTTAAACCATTGTCTTTACATACTTTTCACAACGGTTAAAAAATTGTTGTCTATGTTGATTAGAAAATGCATCACGAATAGATAAAATAATTTTTTTGCACAAAAACCTGTACAACATATATACATTCACAAAACCATTGTCAACATATATACATTCAGTTGCGTTTTATACATCTTGTCTCAACCAAAAACTGGTACAACATATATGTACATTCACTTAAGTTAAGTTTATAAACTTCTACAATTACTACAAGCTAAGCTATCCAAACATGACCATAAGTTCATGACAACCACAAAATTAAGTTTATCAAACCACAACCATGCAAATTAACTTATCCGTTTTTGAATAGATCAAGTGATCAGGATGTGCTAATAATCTTCACGTACTGGTCCTTTTTCTGCATACAAAACTTCATAGACTTAGCTTGCAAACCCAGCTTTATCCCTTTTCTGAAAATAAACGTCCTGGAGATTACTTTCCTTCAGGATGAAAAGAAGAAAAAAAATATTAATATGATGTGCTAGATTTCTAAAGAAGAAAGAGGGGTCATTTCTTACCTCCTAATAAGTTGAGACTTAGCCAATATCCATGATCATGATAGAGGTTTGAATACTTAAATTTAGTCCCTCAAGTTTCATTTGAATCAATGAAACCTTTGGTATTTGGTTAAGTACTCACTATGGTCCTTCTCCAGACCGAACCTGGATTCGGAAGCTTGACCATTATTTCATTGAACTACATGAGTTAAAAAAAAAACACAACAGAAGCTAAAATGTTAAAAGACAACATATTTTATTTATGAATATGCAAAGATATGATAATTTAGGTTTTACCTTTATGTTTTGCATCAGTCGTTGACCTTATGTAGGGCAACACCGAAACAACTTCCAAGTAAATTGCAAGTGCTAACAATGGACAAGGCACAATCTACAATTATAGAAAAAAATCATTAGATCTTGTAAAAACAATCATATAATTAAAAGAAATGTTTATTAGATCTTGTAAAAACATGCAAGTTATTTATGATCAAAGGAGACAAGTTTCAAAATCTTGGACAATTCACTTCAGCAGGTTAAAACTGGAACCAGTCACTAATCTTGTCTGGTAGGATTGGATGGACTCTAGTTAACCTAAAATTTTCACAAGTTTAACTTGGAAAGAATAGTCAAACCTTCAAATGAAACCACAGTCCAGATTTTTCAATACAGGGGTCCTAACAATTTATAAGGTATGGCACAAATCACGAAAAAACTTAAGAGCACTGCCCAACTTACCCACAGATATCGCAGTTGTACTCCTCTTATATTTGTATATTTGGACATAGAATAGGATATCTCAATTACAATATTAATCATTGGAGAACTAAAATATTAGTTACGTATATATAAAAAAGTACTTACACATGAGAAAGGGAATGAACAAGCTCCTGCAGGAAATCAGTAATAAATCCATTCTCATCCATTAGCACATGGTAATGAGTGGGTCGGGTTGTACCCTATGAAATTACAAACACCAATATAAGAAAAACTTGAATTACTTATAGCTCTTGAAATATTGAATTTATTTAGACAAATGGCAGAATTTAATCCACAAAGCAAGTTCCTATCAAGATCATTGATAATTTAATTTTGAAAATATACCTAGTAATTCACAAAGCAGGTACTTGTAAAAAAGAAAGCACCCAAATAAAATCCACACCGACCAAGAATGCTAAAAATTTATAAATGTAAAGGCTTTAAATAGAGTACAACTTTTGAAACACAGAGCTTACAATCATGCCAGCATTAGAGCACATGTCGAAGTCATAATTCCTTGGATGACAAATTTGGTTAAAAATAATTGTCCCTGCATTTAAAACTCCATGGGAAAAAAGTAATGTCAAAACATACAATGCGCTTCATATTTGTGCATTTGCGCATGTCATGTATGAGGCTTGAAACATCACGTCGAGCTAAAAAATTAACAACAACCCAACGGGTGATTTGAGACGGCTCCATCAATTTCTGAAAGAGGTATATATTTTAACTACAATAATAAACTCATTGAAAGAAAAAAAAAAACACCTTTTGGTTAAAATTCCATCTCCCCCTTGATGGAATAAAGTCCTCTCCATTGCCAACTCTGAGCTGCAGCATTTGCTTTTGTCATAAATAACCTCAAATAATACGTAAAAATATAAATACAAAACATAAAACCATACCCGGGGAGGTTGCAATATGCCTTCTATTTGAGTAAAAGCAGTGGCAATGCTAACGTTACATGCATGTAGGAGTGGGTAAGCATCATAATTATTGAATCTCAAAGCCTATCTATCATCCAAGGATAAGCATGAAAAAACAGCATACATGTCATACCAACAAAACCAATCTTAAAGATCGACACATACCTCACTGAGGACACTTATTCATTCATAAGGCTTCAGCCTTGACTTTTCCACCAGGGAAGCTTGTTGAAATGTTGACAGTGATTTGGTATATCTTTGCAGTGAAACTAAGGAGCAGAACTGAATAGTTTGCCAAATTTGTCAGGATAAAAATAAAGGTTCTTAAAAAAAAAAATTTAAAAAAAGTGAAGTAGAATGAGCTCAAAAACCTCAAGGGGCACATATGATGGTCCTTTTGGTTTTCCAACATTTAAGCAAGGAAAATCAGTAGAGTAACACAATTGAATTCTCTGTTGTCACAGAAAATAATCATAAACAATTACTTCAATTGTATATGAATTTTCATTTCCATTTGTCAAAGGAAGGAAGCAAGACCAATTCCAACCTTGAGGCAGATACAACACCATTATACAAACACTAATGGTTTTCAGAAAGTAAGATTAGTTCCAAACATAACCAGAGAAAAAGGAGAATTCTGCAGTTCCAAGCAATAAATTCTTATCGCCAAAGGAAGAAACACAGAAGTTGTACAAACTCACATTTATATAAAAGCAGCTTCTCCTAGTTCTTAAAATAATGCTTTATTACATATGCTTCAAAAATTCAAAGATTCTTATAAACCAATTGATTGCAAAATGCTGACAAATAATGAAACAACACAACCTGGAAAAACTCACATTTCATCTTTGCAAGCCTTGTCACTTACCCCAATGATTTTAAATATGTTTAATAAAACTATTTTTTTTAAAAAAATTACTTTTCCAAACAAAACCTAGGTGAGACATACCTTTCGCTCATCCTCACTGCCTCCATGTTCTTACTTATAATTGCTGCCATCCTCACTGCCTCCATGTCCTAACTCAAGGAAGTAGGAAGATGGTACACTTTTTAAGGTTAGATGAGACAAGAAGGCTTATTCATTTGTTACAAAGTTGTTCAGTTGTTCCTCTAAAGGAAGGTGAAGCGAAACCATCACAATCAAATGCTTCCTCCGTTTGCATCTATGAATTAATTGTAGCAACTTGAGTAAAAACCTTTCTTGAAAAAACCAAAGAGTTGCTAATCAATTCACAGATCAAATAGAGATCCAAGAAATCTCAGAACTTCTTGTTTTTAAAGCAAACAGAACATGAAGTCAAAGGTTTTCTTTAGTTTTGATTGCAATCTTAGATTAATATGATTGCCTAAGGAAAAGGGAAAACAAAATTGAAATAGGAAGAGGTTGTTTGGCAAGATCAAAGATTATTCGATCTGTGAACATGTACAAAGAACAGCAATAAAGCAATTTGGGGTAGAAAATTTGAGATCGGCATATAATCAAACACCTTTGATGCATCTTGTTAGTTACCAGCACTGGTCCATCTCCCACGTCCGCGGCTGGCGTCAACCGACGTAGAAGGAATACGACGATCAGGAAGAATGAAACGACCTCCATCTTCGATCGGCGACGAGGACCCCTCGATCATACTCGGTGCGCTTGTCCGGGTCGGAGAGCGTCTTGTAGGTCGCGTGGATCCACATGAACTCGTCAGTCGGTCCGCCGCGACCACCGCGTCCGGGTGGCATGCACCGGCGAGCCTCCAGTAAGCCACCATGATCTCGAGCCCCGATGTGGCAGCGGCGACGCCGAGCACGTCGTACAATGTGCCGGGGCTGAGGGTGAAGTTGGGGGCACCGAAATGGCAGTGCGAACGGGAATCTGGCGATGGCGACGAGCAGAGGGGGAAAGAGGAGGAGGGAGCCCCTAAAATCCCTCCTCTCACCCCTTCTGAAGGTTTCGGTAGGAAGGTCAGGGGGGGAGAGATCGTATGAGGAGAGGGGTTTAGGGTTCGGGAAGGCTAAGGGGGAAAATAGGGTGCCAAAAAATTTTCGGAGGGAATGCAAAACACTGCCACAACAAAAACTGTGAAGGGAAAAAACGGCGAAAGAAAAAAGTCAAAGACAACGGTTTTAATAAACCGTTGTCTTTGACCCCCTAAGAAAGCACTTAAAGACAACAGTTTTAGAAAACCGTTGTAAAATGTGTTGTTGATTTTACAAAAAGTCGCTCAACGACAACAGTTTTTACAAAACTATTGTCTTTTGTTTTTTTTTGAAAGCTCAAAGACAACGGGTTTGTCAAAAACTGTTGTCTTTAACCAAATTAACAACACTTCCTTCTAAAACCATTGTCGTAGGGGTGTTGTCTTTTAACATTTTTGTTGTAGTGATCGGATATTGGAATTGGAGACCTTGGACTTGGTTTTAGGCAAGTCAAAGGTGGTTCAATCGTTCAACCGATCGATTGAACCAAAGTCCAATCGATCAGTTGATCGATTGGAGGTGCGCTGCGAAGAAAGATGGCCCAATCGATCGGTCAATTGATTGAGATCTTATGTCACGCGCTCAGAAGCTTTCCCAATCGATCAGCCGATCAATTGGGAACCTCTAATCGATCGACCGATCAATTGGGGATAGGTTGGATTTCTTACGCGATCGCGAGAAAGCCTGAATCGATTGGTCGATCAATTTAGGCTATTTCCAGAGAGCACAGAAGCGCTCTGAATCGATCGACCGATCGATTCAAAGCCTCCCCACTCGAGTGAGAGAAAATTCAATTGATTGGGATCCGACCGTTGCATAGGTTATAACCGTTGTCGAGCATCTTCCTCCACAGATCTTTGACTCCACACTTAGCGATTCTTTTAGAGTTCTCACCGCCAGTTCTTGAAGGTTCTTGGAGGCAAGTGCTGGTGCACTTCTAAGGTTCAAGAGGCAACAAAAAGCAACAAGTAAGCAAGAAGAGAGGGTTTTACACTTGCACTTTTTATATTTTTCTTCTTGTGTTGAGTGTTGTATGTGTGAGTGTTGTACGAGGTTTCTTCACCTTCGGTAGTTACCGAGAAGGAGTATTTTCTTAGTGGAGAGTGCTCACGTGTGTGAATCCTTGGATTAGTCACCTCTTATTGAGGTGAATACTAAGTAAATCCTCGCGTTAGCATTGTAGAGTGCTTCGTAGTCTTATTCCACTACCTATCAACAACAACGAAGCGAGCAATCAAGCGCGATGAGCTATTCACCCCCTCTAGCACATTTCAACCCTAACATTGACAACTGACAGGAAAACCTGGTAGGTCAAAGGCAAGTCAAGCGACTGCAAGTGATAAATGAAGGTAAGCAACTGGAGGAGAGATCCAGTGAGGACTCGTTCCTCGTTGAGGGAACTATAGGCGTCGGTCCAACTTAGATCAATTTGGGAAACCTAAGCTGAGATATTGACTAGATCCTGGTATCAGGGAGACATGATCTAATTACTACTCTTATTTTATTGTGTTATACTAATTCTGTTTTGCAGGGCAAATATATTTTTTATGGCCTCGACTAACCATTTTTGCAGGGAAGAAACTGCTGAAGAAAAGAGGAGTCCGGGCGCTTAGAAGGGATCTGGGCGCTTGGAAGGGATCAGGGCTCCCGGAGCTGGTCTGAGCGCCCGAACCAGCTCGCCCGGGCGGGTGCTGTGGGCACCCGCGCGGTCCAGGCGCCCAGAGTCGGTCCAGGCGTCCTGACTCGAAAACTCATCTAGAAGCTGAGGTGGAGCGCGTTGACTAGCTGAGCCATGTGGTCCAGGCGCTCGGAGGGGTTCCAAATGCCCGGAATGGGCCTATATAAAGGCCTTTGACTAGGAGCTTTAAGACATCAACTGCTACGACTTTTACTCTTGCGCAATGCTCCAAAAAAGCTCCTACGACGCTGTGAAACTCCTCTGACAGCCGGTGATCAAGACTTTCTTATTTTTTTATTGTTGGCAACATTGTTTTTAGTTTTTGTACTTAACTTGTGTAATCGTTCGAGCTACTAGTGGATTGTCCAATGAAAGCACTCCACGAGTGCGGGCCTTGAAGCTTCTAACCAAGTAAAACTACTTGTGTTAGCGCTTGGTTTCTCTGTTTCTTTTCCTCCTTTATTCTTCCACTGTGTACCTATTTTTAGTCACAATTTTTGACGAACGCTATTCACCTACCCCCTCTAGTGTCTTTCCGATCCTACAAGTGGTATCAGAGCGAGACCGCTCTAAATCAGTGAAACCACCAATCGAGCAAGAGGTTCCTTTTTGAAAGGAAATTATATCATTTTTGTTTAAAAATTATTCTTAAGCCTTTCATTTTTTTCCCTCCATTTTTTTTAAAAAAAATTATATTTTCATTTTTTCACCATAAGTCAGAATTGGTGAAATAACCTTTTTGACAAAATTTATCATAATATTATTTTATTATTTTTTATTAGCATTTTCCTCAAAATTTGTGTAATACTACGTGAGTAATTTCTTTATCTCTTACACTACTTACCCCAAAACATAGTCTTGGAATCTTTGTGAGTTTTCTGTTAGTGCTGAAAAATGGTGTCCAAAGAATTGCACGGGCGAAATGTCAAGGATCCACCTCCATATGAGATGTACAAGAGGCACAAATTCAATCTGTGGAGGATGCAGATGGAAAGCTTCATTCTTATGAACGACTTCGATGGTGGCATGACACTGAGGCGATTAACCCAAAACACAAAAGCCAACAAAAAGGTAATAAATTCAATTATAAAATTATTACGTAATGAAATCACATGCAGAATTGGAGAACACCGAGATGCCTATGAGTTCTGGACTTGTCTAACCAAGCTTCACGAGGAGTCGATGGAGCTAGAGGATCAAGTCAAAAGTGAATCCAGACTCGAGTCCAACTCAATGGAGAAACTTACTAAATTAGAATATGCGCTTAATGATAGTATAATTTAACAAAATACTTCTATCAGTAGTAGTTTAAATAATGTGTATGATAATCTTGATAATCTAAATAGTCATGAAATTATCACTGGTATGATGCATGACAATCTAGATTTTGATCAAGTCAATCAAGACTTCGATCAAATCGACATCAACCTTGACTATGGTCAAATAGAACATTGACCAAATCAATTCAAATA
Source organism: Zingiber officinale (assembly GCF_018446385.1). Lineage (NCBI taxonomy): Eukaryota > Viridiplantae > Streptophyta > Magnoliopsida > Zingiberales > Zingiberaceae > Zingiber > Zingiber officinale. The sequence continues at coordinate 14,971,110 of NC_055995.1, forward strand.
AATTAATTAATTTAAAAAATTTAAAATTAAATAAAAATTTAGAAATAATTAATTTAAATATTAAAATAAATTCAAATTAAAATGAGAAAATAGATTTAGATAAAATCAATAAATATCTTAATAAATTATTTAATAATTTGGATAATATTAATCTAGAAAATTCTATTCAAAAACAAGATAATTTAATTATAAAAAATTTAAATATTAAAGATAAGAATATAGATAAAATTAATCTAATAAATTCAACTAATAATATATATTTTAAAAACAAAAAAATATAAGTATAAAATCAAACAATTTAATAAAATCAAAACTAAATTTAACAAATTCGAAATTAAATATTAAAGATAGTATCTTAAACAAAGATAATCTAGCAAATTAAAAATTAATAAAAATTTAAGTATTAAAAATAGTCTCTTAACGAGAGATAATTCATTTGACTTAATAAAATTAAAATTGATAGAAAATTAAAATATTAAGTACACTCCTTTAAAGAAGGACAATTTAACTAATTTAATTAATTCAAAATTAAAAACATAAATTCAACCTAAACTACAATTAATTAAACCTTAACTAAAACTTAATTAAATTAAACTTAACTAATTAAAGCCTCAGTTCCGAAAGCGTACCTAACCACGCAAATATGACTCAATTAATTTTTAAAAATAAAATTCATCATCTAAAATCAAATCCAACTAAATCTATTAATTCAAACCTAAACCTAAAATGTAAAATGAAGTCAAACAATTCAAACTCAAATAGAAAAAATAAATTAAATTTAAAATCAAGTTACAATCAAGTTTATTATAGCTATAAAAATAATTGACATAAATTTCAAATCTAAACACAAATTCAATAATTCAAGGGGTGATACTAAATTAGTTGGTACCTCCAAAAATAATAGTTTACCTGACTGGGTAATTAAGAACTAGTTTAATTAGGAACAAAAGTTTAATTTGACAAACAACACTGGAGAAGTTTTGGATAATAGTAGGTTAGGGAAGCTCTGTATATGCATGTCGAGAAAGATATGACTTCGACCTGGTGCATTTGACTTAGTAAAACTAATTGAAACTATCCTTTACCAATTCTAGCTGGTTAGACCAAAATTTTGTTATTAACTTTAGTGGATAGGACTAGTTGAAAAATTCGAAGACGTGGTTACTCTAATGATTTCCAGGTGACTCACCACAGTTTAGAAGTTTATCCAAAAAATATCTGTTTGTTGAACCTAAAGCTAAAACTTGAATCTAACACAAGTTAAACCAAATCTTGAAATTTAACTTAACCCATCTCACAGTATCATAGGATCACTTTATCTTAAAACTTAAACTGGGTAATATGAATAAAGATTAAATTAAAATAAAATAAATACTATATTAATTTAATTAAATCCTAAAATCAAAATTGAATTAAACATATGTTAATTAATGTATTACATATAAATTATTTAAAATATTCATTTAAAAACTATTTTAAAAATCTTTTATATATTATTTTAAAAATACTTTTAAAAATATTTTGAAAATTCTTTTAAAAATTCATTTAAAAATTATTTTAAAAATTCATTTAAAAATTATTTTAAAAATTATTTTAAAATTCTTTTATAAGTAATTTAAAAATTACTTTTAAAAATGTTTTAAAAATTATTTTAAAAATCCTTTTAAAAATTCTTTTTAAAATAATTATAAATTATTTTAAAAATTCTTTTAAATATTCATTTAAAAATCCTTCTAAAAAATATTTAAAAAAACATTTTAAAATTATTTTAAATCTTTTAAAAAAATATTTTAAATTTTCAAAAAAAATATTTTAAATTTTCAAAAAAAGTATTTTAAATTTTTTTAAAAATATCATTTAGACACTTAACTTAAAACTTAAATCTTAAAATAATTAAATCAATTAAAATTTAATAACTTAAACATTAAACTGAATTAAATAATTAATAAGTAAATAATTAATAAGTAAATAATTAAAACTTGATTTAAGTAAAAACTTAAAACATTGATATAAACTTTACTTGAATCTAACCTTAATTAAAAACTTATTGAAAACTTAACTTAACTTGATTAGTACCTGATTTTAACCTAATTTACATTAAAAAGTTAATTAAAACTTAACTCTAATATAATTTAATCAATTTTAATTTTAACGTTAATCAAAATCTTAACTTTGTTATAATTAAATCATAATTTGTCTTAATTAAAGATTGACTCAAATTGAACCTTAATTTTACTTAACTTTATTTACTAATTTTAATAAATTTAACTCTGAATTAATACTGACTCTAAACTTACTTAATCATAATTTAATGTAACTCAAGTTAAATCTAATAAAAAACTTAAAGATAAAGTAAATGAAACATTAAATTAAAACTAATACTTTTATTAATCAATTAACTAATCAATTAATATGAAATTTAAGTTTTAATCAATTAAGTATTAAATTATTGAATTGAGTTAAGTAAAAGTTAATCAATAAACTATTGATAATGATAAACTATTATTGAGTTAGTAATAAATTATTTTTTAACTTAATCCTAGGTTAATAATTGATTAAATGCTTAATTTAAAAATTAATGGTTAATCAAACTTAATATATAGGATTAATAGAAAATATAAGTTTTTTAATAATATGTTTTCCTTAATATTCTCAATACTAAATTCCCTAAACACTTAGGTAGAATTTCTTATAGCTATCAAAGATAATCATATGGTGATAGACTAAGACCTTAAAATTTAACAACCCCAAACCCTAGTAGAGATTAAGGGGGAGTATTAAATTAAGGGGAGAGTGTTAACCTAAAAAAAACAAAAACAAATTTCAAATACGTTGAAAAATATTTTCACTTTATTCTGAAAATTATTTTACTTTGAACAACATTCCTTTAAGACTTGAAAATTATTATGAATACATACTCTTAAAATTATTTTATAAATATTTTTGACCTGAATATTTTGAAAACATATACTAAATATATTGGTAATTGAATGATTATTTTTTATAAAGATATCAAATTCAGGGGGAGGATCAAATTTCAAAACAATTGTCAAAAAATCTAAAATGTTTACTTGGGAAATTTTTCCTTAATTTTTTTAAAAATATTCCTTAGAAAAATTTTCTCTTAAAATTTCTTTAAAAATTATTCCTTAGAAGATTTTTCTTTAAAAAAATTACTTAGAGATTTAAAAAAATATTTTTTGAAAATATTACTTAGAGATTTAAATTTTTTTTTTTAAATCTTACTTAAAAATTCTTCTCTACAAGTTTTTTTAATCTTACTTAGAAAAATTTCTCCTTAAAACTATTTTGAAAATCTTTACTTGAAAATCGTTGGAATATATTTACTCAAATAGTTTTGAAAAAAAAGAGTTTTTTTTGGGAAACTTTTGAAAAAGTCTACTTAGGAATTTTTGAAGTCTACATGGAAATTTTTGAAAATGTTTACTTAAAAATTCTTGAAAAACTAAACTTAGAAATTCTTGAAAAAGTTTACTCAGAAATCTTTTCTTCTTAATTTTCTAAAAATTTTACTTAGAAATTTTTTGAAGTTTTCTCGGACTTTCCTTACAATTTTTTTTTTTGAAAAAGTCTACTTGAATGTTTTCAGTATCCCTAGAATTTGACTTGGAACCTTTTGTTTAAACCTCTCCCTAAGTCTGAAATATATAAAGCATTTTCTTTCAGTTATTTTCTATAATACTGCTAGACATTATTTGTATGCATGTACTTCCTTTACCCTAGTTTTTTTTATGAATATCAAAGGGAGAGGGTAAGGGTTAATGTAGAAAAATAACAAACAAATTTTATCAGGTAAAATAAATTGAAAACAAACTAAGATCATTTATTTGCCTTTTTACATATTGTCTCAATATTATTTTTTTTCTAAATTTAACCTAGGTTGTTATTGTATTAAAAAGGGGTATATTGTTGGTGCAATTTACACTAATAATCTAACTTAGGTTTTGATGAATGACAAGAGGCTTAAAGTTAGAATGTTTTGTGGCCTAATTACTTTACCAAGTGTGCAAGAGTTGACCGGTCTGAAGGACCTAACACCAGGCTGAAATCTAGCTAGGTTCGCGGGACCTGATAGTTGGTGGAAAGTCCAGATAGGTCTGCGGGACCCAATATCTTGCGGGAAGTCCGATTGGGTCCTCGGGACCTGACAATCGGTCAAAATTCAGTTAGGTCTACAGACCTGACAACTTGTAGGAAAACCTGGTGGGTCAAAGGCAAGTCAAGCGACTACAAGTGGTAAGTGAAAGAAAGCAACTGGAGGAGAGATCCAGTGAGGACATGTTCCCCGTTGAGGGAACTATAGGTGTCAGTCCAGCTTAGGTCAATTTGAGAAAGCTAAACTAAGACCTTGACTAGATCCTGATCTCAGGGAGAAAAGATCTAATTACTACTCTTATTTTATTGTATTGTGCTAACTCTATTTTGTAGGGCAAATATATTTTCTATTACCTGGACTAACCCTTTTTGCAGGGAAGAAACTGCTGGAGAAAAGGGCAGTTCGGGCGCTTGGAAGGGATCTGAGCACCCAGACTCTTGACGCCCAGAGCTGGTCTGAGTACCTGGACTAGCTTTCCCGGGCGGGTGCCATGGGAACTTGGGCGATCAGGGCGCCCGGAGTCGGTCCAGGCACCCAAACCCGAAAACTCATCCAGAAGCTGAGGTGGAGCGCGTCGACTAGCCGAGCCACGTGGCCCAAAGCCTGGAATGGGCCTATATAAAGGGTTTCAACCAGGAGCTTCAAGACATTAACTTCTACAACTTTTACTCTTGGCGGTGCTCCGGAAAAGCTCCTACAAAGCTGTAAAGCTCCTCCGATAATCGGCGATCAAGACTTTCTTATTTTCTTTGTTGTCGGTAACATTGCTTTTAGTTCTTGTACTTAACTTGTGTAATCATTCGAGCTATTAGTAGATTGCCCAACGAAAGCACTCGACGAGTGCGAGCCTTGGAATATGAGTCATCGGAGGCCCTGAACCAAGTAAAACTACTTGTGTTAACACTTGGTTTCTCCTTTTCTTTTCCTCCTTTATTCTTCCACTGTGTGCCTGTTTTTAGTCCCAATTTTTGACGAATGTTATTCACCCCCTCTAGCATCTTTCTAATCCTATAGAGCGTTCTGCCACTGCACCATAGTCCCGAGCTGGCATTTGCCAGTTTATGAAGTATCTGTCATGCCTCGCAGGTAAGGTTGTCCGATGAAAATCGGACAACACCTCCCTTGTAACAGTGATAAATGGAACTAGTATACAATGCCATATGACTACTCACAAGCTATCAAGAACATCCCACATGGCAGGAATATACATAACCACGTAGTTATATACACAGCCTATATGGCTAGAACAAAAAGAGAATAACCACACAGTTGTATAATAAGTAGCCCACATGGTTGTAGCAAAACACAGTGGAAGACAAAATAACGAATGCAAAACCACAATACAACTACCTGCGAGTCAACCCGGCTTGACACAACCACATCAAAACAATTGCAGGAAGTCACAAAGCTAAACTCCATACAAAAGATACCTATACATGAACAAATCCAAAACTAGTAATACGAACTAAAGCAATAACAGAAGAAGTCACTCGATGTGACATGAGACTGGTGGACAAGATCTCTAGGCACTTCCTTTACTTGCTTCTTGGCAAAAGGAAACCAGTTTATGGGGGTAGTGAGTGTGCTGAGACTCAGCGGGTAAAAGACAGATAGTGCATGAACATAATAAAGAACTAGAGATACAAAGATATACAATCTCATAGGAAAAATAGCAGATACTACAGTGATATCATAATAAATGTCCATACCTGAAACCATATCCTAAGCCAGTAATAGAAGGTCAGGAGTAGCAAAAATCTACTATAGTACTGCTCATAACTACAAAGATAACATGTGAGGTATATACATACTACTAACAAGTAAGCCAGTGTCGAGCCACATGCGACAAGTATATAACTCAACATATGTAAACACATCACATGGATACAATAAAACAACTACATAAGCAAGCAATCAACATCATCTGTAGGTATAATAATAACAACGTGTGCACTGATGGTCACCCCGCCCACCCCTCTGCACCACGACCCATGTATTGTCAAGAGGCCAGATCGATGACAACTGTACAATACTCAAAGGCCGCCACTACTCTCGAATGATTGAGTGGACAAGTGTTGAGTAGCTAACTAGCTACATAGCGAAAGGAGGTCCCTGCTGCTCGCATCTCCAGCTACCACTACCCATGAGTGGCTGAGTGGGAGAACTATAGGATAAGTGACATCTCCTCCAGCTACCACTACCCATGAGTGGCCGAGTGTGCGCACTAAAATTGACTGACGACTCTCTCACACCACAAGGGAGACAATGGTCGTCAGTATGCATGCAATAATATGATGCGCAAGATGCAATATTCATCATATATATATATATATATATATATATATATATATATATATATATATATATATATATATATATATATATATATATATATAAACAGAAATCAGGTATGCTATAGTAAGCCAGCATGCTCAATAAGGTATGTAAATAAACATCAAACAAAGCAAGTAAACATGGTATCTAGGATTTGCTAAATATCATGGATGGCAAATGAGAGACTATATAGATATGAATCCGATCAGCTCAAAGATCAAGTGGATAAGTAACAAGCTCAGGAAAAATACAAGTGGAGTCAAAGTAAATACAGTTACTATCCAAATATAGCTCATGCACCAAGGTCAAAGAACTAAAAAATCAAGGTAAGAAGTACCTGCATTTATTTGTCGATCGTGATAAACCAATCCCACATCGAGACGCTCATCTCGAATCAACGTCCTGCAAATCATATATTGTACATTTTATCTAATCAGATAAGCAACAAATAGCTAAACCTAAAGATCTAAACCCATAGGAAAAACCCTATTCAAATTGATCATTAATTATCCTTAATTAATGATTAGATTTAGTTACTCTCATCCATGCATACTTAATTACAATCCATTCAATACTGCCAACAAGAAACCATATAAATCCAACCCCATCACCACTAATTACAATATCAATCTAATGATTCTGATAATGATCATGCACTCCTCTAAATCAACCAATCCACTAATCAATCCAAGTTTATCAGCCAAGTATAGATTAATCAACTCAACACAAACTAACCACACTCTGTAATCAATTGGATTAAATACTTCTAACTATTCCACCTCCACATAGGATTTATTTCAAGCATAATCAATCCAAAACTCACCCAATTCTACTAATGAATCAATCCTCCATTCAACTAAAAACATTCATCTCAATAATAATTGATCCACATGATAATCAATCACAAACCTACATATACTCAAGCGGCAGATCACAACTAAATAGAATTAGGATATCCTAACCATTCCACAACTAGAATCAAATCTAGTTCATATATGAAATTACCTCCATAACTTACCCAAATCCGAAAACTCTACTGTTGACTCACAACCGAAGGTGCTTGCTGTCGAGAAATGTGGCTAGAGCAAGGTGGAGTTGCGGATCTCCAAATCTAGTACTCCAATTCAACCCTTACATCCTTACAATGTGGTGGTCGGGAACTCAACACGGTTGTAGATGTTGCAACCTTGGACCTGAAATCAATCGTGCCAATCAAGAGACCATAATGGTCGGTAGTTGGACAGGAAACAAAGCGAAGATAGGAAGGGCACACCATACCTTCTCATGGCCAGAAGAGTGACAACCGTTAGCTACACCTCAGCTGGTGCCGACAATCAACGGTGTCATGATGTCTCACGATAGAGAGGAGGAAGGAAGCACTACTCTTTGGTGGAAAGGGTGTCGCTCAGGTCCGCACGTGAGAGGGAAAGCTAGCCCTAGCCCCCTTGCGTCAATCCTTTTTCTTCGGAGACAACATCACCTAGCGACAGATGCTTCCGTAGTGATCAATCGGAAGATACATCAATGAGGCCAGGCAAAGAATCAAGATTTGGGGGAAGGAGAAAAGAAGCTCGGTCGGTGGTGGCTCACAGGACTAACACGATCCACTTGTGGCATAAGGCGATGGATCGAAGCTAGGGCACGACTAAACAGAGGATTCAGACACTCGACTTCCAGCGAGCTCCTAGTGTCTGTGACTAGGAGAGGGGAGAGCGTCGGCGACATCAACAATCGGAAGGCACACACCAGACTGATCGATGTAGGGAGGCAGTGGCACAATTGGGCTTGAGGAAGAGGAGGCATGCGTCGAGTGAAGGAGGAACAGGTAAATCAAAATCGGGAATAAGGAAAATGGGACTTAGGGTTTCCATTATATACTTAGGATTAAATAATCTAACTTTAGGTTAATGAAGTTAATCAACTCCCACTTAAATGGTTATTCCAAACAGACTTTCTCTAAGCTTATTCGACTCATCCACTTAAACGTGTCATACAAACTCAGTTTAAATCCCAAAAAGTTTCTAAAAATTATGAAAAAAATTCAATAAGGTTATTACTCTAATAACACTTATTATTAAATTTATTGTATCTTACATTCTCCCTCACTAATAAAAATTTGATCTCCAAATTTACTACTTCAACACAGGGATCCTCATCTAAGGGTAACAAATAATCAACATACCCATATACCACTCCATCATACTATCATGATTGAATATCTAACTGTAAGAGATGACTCTGTGGGTTATGAGCTCACCCTGCTTCCGCTAGTCCCACACTACTACTTAGTCAACTATGGGTAATACAACTCTTAATACTCCATAACACACTATCAACAGATCCTCCAACATTTGTAATAGTGTGATCAGATTGTCCATTTATCTGAGGGTGGAGAGTTGTACTAAAATAGAGCTTTGTACTCATGGTCTACTGTAAACCCTGCCAGAACCAGGAGGTGAATCATGAATCACAATCTGTACAATACTTAGAGATATATCATGAGGTCTAATAATCTCTTTATAGTATAATCCTGTTAATCGATCCAAAGAACTTGTCTTATGGATCGATAAAAAGGAAATAAATTTGTCCATCAATCAATGATTACCCAAATCACATAATATCCTCTCCGTCCTGGGTAATCCCACAACAAAGTTCAACGTAACATGCTCTAAATTCCACTCTAATATCTAAATATATGAAAACAATCCTGCTAATCTCTAATGATCAACCTCCACTTGCCGACATACTAGACATCGAGTTACAAAGTCCGTGATGTCTTTCTTCATGTCATTCCACCAATAGGAATGCTTTAAGTCTTTATACATTGGGTACCATCTGAATATATTACAAATCTTGATCGATGTGCTTCCTATAGTAACTCCTCCGGGATAGGATGTGACTTAGGAACACACATAATCTCCCATGGAAATAATAAATCCCATAAAAATAATGTCTCCACATTTTCAATGTGAAATTGGTAGCTACTAACTTCAAAATCATGAGTCGAATAATTCTTGTCATGATCTTTCAACTGTCCAGAAGAATATGGAACTACTCGACCGTGTTGCTTCAGAATTGCACCTAACCCCTAGTATGATACTTCTGTGTAAAGTATAAATCCGTTTACACGAGAAGGTAAAACTAAGACGGGTGCAATTATCAGCTTTTCGTTTCAGCTCTTGAAACTGGTCTCACAATCCTCTATTTAGGTAAGTTCCATACCCTTCCTGAACAGTTCAGTCTATGACATAACGATGCTGGAGAAACCCTCAACCAATCTCCAATAATATCCAGCCAAACCAAGGAAGTTGCAAGTCTCTTATACAAACTTCGGTTACTCCCAACTGGTAACGTCTCTATCTTTTGTGGACCCATAGATATCCCTCTACTAGATACAATGTGCCCCCAAAAATCCCAAAGAAGATAGCTCAGCATGCACATTTACTAAATTTCACATAGAGATGCTCTCGTCGAAACATCTCCAGAACTATACGAAGTTGTTGTTTGTGATCCACCTCAGATCAAGAATAAATCACAATATTGTCAATGAAGACAATGACAACTGATCCAAATTCCCTAGGAATACTAGATTCATCGAGTCCATAAAAATATCTTAGACACTGATAAGCCTAAATGGCAATACCAAGGACTCATAATGCCCGTACAACATGCACACTCAACCATAAGATCATCGGTAACGAGTTTGTAATCTAATCACCAACTACAAATCACCAAATCCACAAATATCGCACATGTGCTACTCTTCATGTCACTATCAATTAACAAATACCATATAATAGACCATCAAGTCAAATATCTACTAATAGATCATCAGAAAATCACATATCACAACATTTAATCTCAAAATATCCACCAATAAATCATCAGAAAATAACATATCACAATATCTGATATCCCTATATCCATCAACCTTAAACCATCCACAACATCAATCAGACCTGGTAATTTCCTAGTGATCAATTTTCATCATATCGGGTACTCTAATATCCACAATAAGGAAATGACAACCCAAAGTCCAAAGGGTCACTCAATCTTCTACTAAAAGTCTACCCATCAGAGAATATCATCACAAATCTCATGATCATACCCATAAAATATCCTCCGATAACTGTCGTCAAAATGTCGAACACTCTGATATGAGATATAGACTTCAAGACCTTTAGTAATTGATCATGTGGTCAAGATCTTGAGCTATTTATGGAGACAATGATAGTTCAGTCAACTAACCATTGTCTTGCAACACATCATACTACGATTGCTCCACCTGAGGTTTAGTAACCTCTAGTGACGAGCAATGCTCACAAGAGTAGAGGAACACTATCAACAAATAGCTAGCTGACATAATTGTTGATCATCGCTCTACTCCTCGAAGATCGTCATCTAAAACTTCCCCTCATTAACAGTCTGATTTAATAGGTGTTATTCAACTAACACCACATTCTTGGCATCATTACGGGTTATATATCTATATGTACCACCTAGGATATCTACCTATATCCCATCGATCTATGAGTTAGGATCTCTCATGTCACAACGTTAGGGGAGTCAACTAACCATCACCTTATAAACCATTATGTCTCGATACCTCCACTTAAGATCAGGAACTCTTGACAAGTTATATAGAAGGAGGTAGAGAAATACTATCTCTCTAGAGCATCTCAGAGTCATCAACAAGAGATGCTCTGCTCCCATATGTCGTCTTCTGCATTTTCCTTCATGTGGTGCCTGACCACATAAAGGATAAGCAGCAATCTTTATCTTTTTCTGCATTAGTACAAGTCATATATATCTGAATGCACTTTCCCAGTAATACACCCTATGTCATGGGTGTATCACATAAGTGTTAAGTAGCTAGCTCTACACTTTTCCACATCGGTGGGGGTCATCTATCCGAATGTACCTTCTATGTTATCCTATAGGTACATACAGTCTATGGTCAAAGTCCTCATGGAATATGATACATCGATCCTCTACAGACTAGTCAAGCTAACAATAGTATACAACTAATTTAGTACATTCTACGTCTGTACAAGTCATACACTCCAATGTGCCTTCTAGGTTATCTAACCAAACACAAATAACCCAAAGGTCAGAATCTCCATGAAATAGAGTAAGTCAATCCCTACTGACTGAGCTAATAAGAGTAAATAAGTCCTCTACTAACTAAACCAACAAGAATGAATCAGTCTTCTACTGACCAAACCAACAAAATAAATCGATCCTCTACTAATCAAACCAACACGAGTAAATCGATACTCTACTGACCGAGCCAACATGATATTTAGCAGATACTATCCACTACCCAACTAGTAATAGTAGAAACTAGTAGTACTAGTGGTATAGTAGAAGAAATCCCATGAGATTGCAATCCCTAACCTCTAGTAGGTTATTATAGACCTAAACAGTGGCTGACCCAACATATGTCATACATGCTACAAATAACTAAATAAGTACCAACAAAAGTGTATGATAATAGTACATAAACATACCTCCTATAGTTTGGAGAAGTCCCATCGCTGTCTGGTCCCAAAACTCAAAAAGTCACATTGAGGAGACAAATTACGAAAATCCAAAAATATGAGAAAATAAGTCTCGTAAACTTGTGACTCTAATACCAATAAATTATCACACTTCGCGGGTAAGATTGTCGGACGAAAATCGAACAATACCTCCTCTGTAGCAATGACAAATGGAACCAGTATATAATGCCACATGGCTACTCACAAGCTATCAACAACAGCCCACACGACTTGAATATACAAAACCATGTAGTTATATATACAATCCATACGGCTAGAACAAAAAGAGCAAAACCACGCAGTTATATAATAAGTAGCTTATACAGCTATAGAAAAATACAGTGGAAGACAAAATAACGAATGCAAAACCACAATACAACTAACTGCGAGCAGGCCTGGATTGACACAACTACATAAAAACAATTACAAGAAGTCACAAAGGTAAACTCCATGCAAAAGATATCTATACACAAAACAAATCTAAAACTAATAATACAAACAGAAACAATAACAGAAGAAGTCGCTCGATGTGACATAGGATTGGCGGACAAGATCTTTAGGCACTCCATAAATCCTTTACCTGCTTCCTGGAGAAAGAAAACTAGTTTATGGGGGTGGTGAGTGCTGGGACTCAACGGGTAATAGAAAAATAATACATGAACATAATAAAGAACTAGAGATACAAAGGTATACAGTCTCATAGGGAAAATAACAAATACTACAGTGATATCATAGAAAATGTCCATACCTGAAACCATATCCTAAGCTAGTAATAGAAGGTCAAGAGTAGTAAAGATCTACTACAGTACTGCTCATAACTACAAAGATAACATGTGAGGTATATATATACTATTAACAAGTAAGTCAGTGTTGAGCCACATGTGATAGGTATATAACTCAACATATGTAAACATATCTCATGGATACAATAAAACAACAACATAAGTAAGCAATCAAGAGCATTTGCAGGTATAATAATAACAACGTATACACGGATGGTCACCCCACTCACCCCTCTACACCGCAACCTATGTATTGTCGAGAGGCCGGATCAATGACAACTACACAATGCTCAAAGGCCGCCACTACTCTTGAGTGACCGAGTGGATAGGTGCCGAGTAGCTAACTAGCTACATAGTGAAAGGGGGTCCCTGTTGCTCGCATCTCCAGCTACCACTACCCATGAGTGGCCAAGTGGGAGAACTATAGGAGAAGAGACTTCTCCTTTAGCTACCACTACCCATGAGTGGCCGAGTGTATGCCGCTAAAACTGACTGACGACTCTCTCACACCACAAGGGAGACAATGGTCATTAGTATGCATGCAATGATATGATGCGCAAGATGCAATAGTCATCATATATATATAAACAGGGATTAGAGGCACCCTCAAGTGGATAGGCGAAGACCGTTTCGGAGCTTATCTACGCTGTGGATCCAACAGTGATGGAGGCACCCTAAAGGGGCTTGGAGGCGCCTTCAATAGCCTTTATAAGGCGATCTCGACCAGCAGCCTAATTAATCGATTCCAAAGCATTCTTTCTTCAGCGTGCTGCTAACGAGACATTCTGGCTAAGCTACAACAAGATCCTGACAACCCGAAACTATGAAACTTCAAATCCTTGTTGTCGGTATAGCTTTTAATATTATTTTGTAATCATTTCTTGTAAACATTTGCGTTATTATAGTTATTACCCAAAGTAAACGCTCAACGAGCATGGGCCTTGGAGTAGGAGTCGCCCTAAGCTCCGAGCCAAGTAAATCTTGGCGTCCTTTCTGCGTGTGTTATTTATTATTTTGCTACAATTACTCGTAAGGTTTTTGAATACGAAAAGTGAAAGACACGAGCGCTATTCACCCCCCCCCCCTTCTAGCGTGTCTCGATCCAACATAGAGATGTTTTTATTTTTCATTTTCATGTTGATCTTTGGGTGCCATAAAATCATTTTTGATAATAAGAAGAATTTTAAAGTCAGTCTTGAAGAATACCTCCATACAACATTTCCAAAGCACGAACTCCTCGTCAAACTTTGGCGGGTGAATGGTTGATCCGACCATCATCTTCTTACTTTAGCAGGTAGTTAGTTCTTCTAGAGCGGTTTGACTTTGATACTAATTGAAGGTCCAGCTAGGTCAGCTAGAGAGGGGGTGGGGGTGAATAGCTTGAAAAAAAAAGTTAGAAATCTCTATTGCTTTTTTGAATAAAGTAAGGACACAATATTAATTAAAAATAATAATCAACATAAAATCAATAACTTAAAAAGTAAAAAGGCTCAAAAATATACTTGGTTATAACCTAGGTGGTTATTAATCCAAGACAATCGAAAAGCTCCACTAAAAGACTCCTTCGTGAAAGTGGAGTAGTCTCTTACAAACTTTGAATGTTCAAGAATTGCTTAAGAAATAAGTACAAGAGTTGTTTCTCAATTCCTAGCTCCAGGGGGCTTTTTATAGCCTCCTAGGATAAAGTTACCATTGGTTCACGTTGGTTGGAGGCACCTCCAAAGGGATCTAGAGCGCCTCATAAGAGGATAAAGTTTATCCTCTTCTCAACATTAAAGGCGCCTCTTGGAAGCTTCATGATGCCTCCAAGCTCCATGAGGGCACCTCCAAGGGAGACATGAGGGTGCCTCCAAGCTCCATGAGGGTGCCTCCACCAAGAGGCATGAGGGCGTCTCCAAGCTCCTTCAGGACTCCTCCCAAGCTCCTTTAGGACGCCTCCAAGCTCCTTTAGGGTATCCAATTAACCTCCAATCAGTTAACTCTTCCTCATTATTCTTTAGGTGATGCTCCAGCCATTTGAAATTGAGCTCACCCGAACTCAACTCTGATCTTCTCTTTGAGTAGGCTTCCTCCCGGCTTCTTATCCCTAGAATGCTCCATGCGTGTCCTTCTCATCCACCGGTGTATTCTTTTATAGCTTTTCATCCCACGGATGCACCAAGCCCATGTTGGGACCGAATGTGTAGCTAGAGGGGGGGGGGGGGGGGAATAGCTCAGCGCAATCCTCGTGCTCTTCATTGCTTGTTTCTTCAATGATATGCAGCGAAAATACAAGAAACAAAACATACAATGCTAACACAAAGGATTTACTTGGTATCCACCTCAAGAAGAGGTGACTAATCCAAGGATCCACACACCCTCCACTAATAAAAACCCTCCTTTACGGTAACTACCGAAGGCGGAGAAGCCTTACAAGCTCTCAGTACAAGAAGAAGGAAATGGAAAACAAGATACAAGCAAAAGCTTACAAGTTTGCACACGAAACCCTAACCCTAACTTCTTCCTCGCCTCTTGACTTGGATGTGCACCAGCACAAGCCTCCAAGAACCTTCAAGAACTGGTGATCTAAACCTGAGAGAGATGCTGTGGAGATGCGGTGAAGATCAGAAATGGAAGCCGTGAGTTGTACCGAGAGAGACGCTCGCCAATAGTTATATCCTGCACCAACGGTCAAATCCCGATCGATTGGATTGCTCCCAATCGATCGGGGAGGCTTTGGATCGATCAGTCGATCGATCTAGAGCGCCTCTGTGCTCTCGTGAATTGCCTGGATCGATCAGCCGATCGATCTAGGGCTTATCGTGCGAAATCACACCTCCCAATCGATCGCCCGATCGATCGGAGGCTCCGAATCGATCGGCTGATCGATTGGGAGGCTTTCTCTTCGTGCGACACTTCTCCCTAATCGATCCACTGATCGATTGGGAGGAGTCTTGTCGCGGGGACTCTCCCAATCGATCGACCGATCAATTGGGCATGAGCCAATCGATCGGCTGATCGATTCAGCTCCTGTTTTTGCCCAAAAACAAATCCAAAGTCCCCTAAACTAACATCCGGTCAACCATGACCTGTTGGTATATCATGCCTAGCATCCGGTCACCCTTGACCTGCTAGAACTCGCTCACCAAGTGTCCGGTCAATCCCTTTGACCCACTTGGACTTTTCTTTGTGCCAAATATCCGGTCAATCCCTTTGACCTACTTGGACTTTCCAACACCAGATGTCCGATCTGCCTTGATCCATCTGGATTTCCTCGTGCCTGGCTTCACTAACCAGGACTTTCCCAATTGCCTAGCTTCACTCACCAGGACTTCCAACTGCCTAGCTTCACTCACTAGGTCTTTCATCTGGCTTCACTCATCAGGATTTTCTTCTGCCTAGCTTCACTCACTAGATCTTTCACCTGGCTTCACTCACCAGGATTTTCTTCTGCCTAGCTTTACTCACTAGGTCTTTCACCTGGCTTCACTCACTAGGATTTTCTTCTGCCTAGCTTCATTCACTAGGTCTTTCACCTGGCTTCACTCACCAGGATTTTCCAGTCAAGTATCCAGTCAACATTGACCTACTTGACTTTCCTTCTACAATCTCCCCACATGAACAATTGCACCTGCAATCTTCATGTGTTGTCTATATGTATTGTCAAACATCGAAATCCAAACATCAAGACTCGAGCTTGACTCAATTCAAACTCAATCAACTAGGTCAACCTTGACCTATGGAATATTGCACCAACAATCTCCCCATTTTTGATGTTTGACAATACCTTATTTAAGTTAGGCTAATCCCATAGCCTAAACTTCCTTCATGCCAATATATGAATGAGGATTCCCTTCATCCTTCCCTTTTCCCATAGGGCGATGCACATTCTCCCCCTATTTAGGGAATGAAAGCCTAACTTAAACCCTACATTCTCCCCCTATTGGCACACATCACAATCATCCCCATCTTTGGGCACACATCAAAAACAAACTCTCCTCCTGAAGAGTTACCCTTCGTTGTTTACAACTTCACTCGTTGCTCACAACACAATAATGAAGGTCTCATACCCTTCATTATTCTCAACGCTCATCCTTGAACATATATCACTTGGTATATTCACATGATTTAAATGAAGGTCTCATACCCTTCATTTTCATCAAATGCTCATCCTTGAGCATATATCACTGAAACAATGAAAATATCCACTCTCCATTATAGTCAAATGCCCAACCTTGAGCATTCTCACGAAAGAAGGTTAACCACCTTCCAAGGTGTATGAAAAATAATTTTCATGTCCTTAAAGAGTAACTCCCCCTAAAGACATGGTCATGACTTCTGTCATTGCACCAACAATGACTTGGAATCCCTAAACCTTTAGGAAACCCAAATTTAGAAGTTTTGAGGTTCATAAATTCAATAATGAAACCAAACCTCAACCTAAACATCTACTTAGTCTTCCTTAACCAATCCACCCTAGTTTTCATCATGAAAACTCCCCTAGATGTATAAAAATATGTTTTGAGGGGTAAGGAATGGTTACATAGACTAAAACATGGTCCAAAATGCTGAAATCAGGCTTTCCCAGCCAAAATCAGCATTCCCAATCGATTGGAGTTGGGTTTCAATCGATTGAACCCTGCTGAATCGATCCACTAATCGATTCAGACTGCGTGGATCTATCGGCTGATCGACCCAGCGAGCTTCTGCTCGCGGGAAATGCCCTCTCAATCGATCGGCAGATCGATTGAGGTGCTTCAATCGATCGGGTGATCGATTGAAGTTCTGAAAAAGCTGAAATTCCATTTCAGTCAATTTCAGAAACCCCTAGTAAAATCTACAAAATTCCAAAAATCATGAAAATCATTGTAGACATTATTTAGGGTATACATTAACATGGAAAAATAGTTTTCTAAGAAAGTACTTCATATTTTCAAAAATTGACACAAACTTTAAAACTTGTAAAAACTTTAGTGTTTTCTTCCAAATTTGTGCCTAACTATTCAATGATGATTACTATCAAAAGATAGCCTTCATCAAGGTTTTCTAAAATACATTTAAAATCATTTTCGAAACCAATATCCAACCATGTTCTTTGGGCTCAATGCACATGACTTGTACATTAGCTTTTCCAATGATTGGAAAACACATAACTATGTATTTTGATGAACATAAAACTCAAAGGAATGCACTAAATCAACATATTGAGTTTTGTTCATCATCCTAACATCTCACTTGTATCTAATGTGCACTAAAACACATACAAGTCACCTTATAGTTCTTTTGTGAGATGTAGAGTTTGGTTTTACCCTAAACTAGGGATCATGCATATTTGTCTAGGTATTTTGAGTTGTGAACATCCACCAAGGATGTTACTTGTTGATAAATGCCATTAGTCCTTAATCTACAAGAAAATAAAAAATAATGCATGATGATGTTATGACATACATCAAAAAGAAATAATTTTCGAAAGAAAATTTCTTATAACTATATGATGTATGTATGACATGACATGATATTTTTATATTTTTCATAATAATACATGAATGTAAAAGCAAATATGATGTCATGGCATATGATGGGCAAACAAAGCATGATAAGTTTTAGCATTAATGAAATATACCTAGATTACCTATCTAAGTATTCTAAAACCTTAGCTAAATCCTAGATTACCCAATTTTAACATTTTCTTTGCCTTTTCCTACATTGTGCCAATTTAAATTAAGCATATTCCTCAAAATTTGGCACAAATTACTCTCTCAAAGAGTAACCACTTTAAGTTAAGGCATAAATTGCCTTTAATTTCCTAAGAACATACCAAAATCCCAACTTGGTAGTTCTTTTTATTTTTCCTATTTGTGTCACTTAGAATATCATCCAATTCCTCAAAATGTGACATATTTTACTCTTCACAAGAGTAAACATATACCCCTTATCATTTTCAAAAGTTAATAATAACCTTGAAAATGCTCTCCGAGTGTCAACTTCATCAAAGTTGGGTTAACTACCCTTCTAATCGGAGTTGACACTCTCTAACCCATTTATGGGGTAGAGAAAATGCTCCTAGGAACCCAAAACCTATTGGTTCTCCTTGGATGCTCTAGGTATTCACTAGGGATAACTTCCCTAGATACCTTCCTAGTGACCTTGTTAGGCTTCTTAGAAGCCTTGATCACCTTTTCTAGGTCAACCCTAGGAATAACCTCCCTTGTGACATTCTTTGTGTCTTTCTTAGACTTCTTAGAAGTCTTAGTCACATTTGTTGCAAAAATACTCTTAGGGATAACCTCCCTAGTATTTTTGACTTGACTCTTAGACCTAGACTCGGTTCCATAGCTATATGGAACCCTATGGTAAGAAATTACATCCTTCTTAGCCTTGGGTTTGTATCCCAAACCTTTATGGCCATTGGATGACCTTTGTGCTCCTAAACCTAGGTTTTGCTCATTTTGCCCTTTTAGAATATTTTCCATCCTTTTTAGGGTCTTTTCTAACTTATCAAGTCTTGACCTCAAGATTTGATTTTCCATCCTTAAGTCCTTAGCTTTAGGTTTTTCAATGAATTCATGAGCATTTTTATTTCTAAACCTATAACTAAAATTCTTAGTTTCCTTGTCTAGATTTTTATCTACCTTTCTAAACCTAGGTGTGGTAGTTTTAGCATGTAGAGCCACATGTTTTTCCTTAAAGCTCTCATGCTTTCTATTCTTATGGTAAATAACATTAAAATGATAAAATTTAGAACTAGCATGCTTTTTACCATTATTCAAGGGAGTAGACTCAATAAATGATACCTTTCTTTTTACCTTGGGGCTCCCCCTTGAGTTGTGCTTCCTCCATGAGCCTTGACCGCTTTCTTCCCCTTTGGACATTGGCTCCTATAATGTCCCTTTTGATTGCAAGAGAAGCACACAATGTGCTCCTTTTTTTTCTTTGTTGTGGGGACGGTCTCCTTGGGCTTCTCCTTGACCTTTAGTACAACTTGTCCCTTCTTCTTGGTCAACTTGGGGCACTTGCTCTTGTAATGCCCATGTTCCCTACACTCAAAACATACAATGTGATTTTTATTTTTAATTGAATTAGTTATACCTTCATGTGTAGGGATGACACATGATCCTCCATTTGATGTTTCTTGATTTTTGGAGGATACATCATCTTCTTCTCCATTTGACCCGGATGTAGAAGCTTCTCCTTCTTCTTGATCCGACATCACCAAAGGTTGCTCCCCCTCAATCCTAGAGATGGAGGCTTCTTCATCTTCATCTTGTATGTGAAACAAAGAGTATGCTCCCTCTTTGCCCTTTTCATTGAATTCCTTTGAAGATGAAGCTTCTTGGACTTCTTCTTCGGAAGTTGAGCATCTCTCAACCTCGGAGTCCTCTTCCTCTTTATCTTGATCCAATGAGTCACCCTCTTTGGATTCTTCTTGGTTTAGTACAGTGGAGGAGATCTCATGAATCTTTGCCAATTTGCTCCATAGCTCTTTGGCATCTTCAAAATCTCCAATTTGCTCCAAGATGTTGCTTGACAATAAATTGGCCAAAAGCTTGGTCACTTTGTCATTGGCCTCACATCTTTGGATTTGTTCTTGACTCCACTTGCTCCTCTTGAGAACTTTACCCTTGGAATTTGTTGGAGCTTCAAATCCTTCCATTAAAGCAAATCATTACTCTATCTCCATCATCAAGAAATTCTCAATCTTTGATTTTCAAAGATCGAAGCTTGTTGAAGTAAATGATGGAGGCACCCTTGTATTTAATCCGATCCCATCTTGGAATTCCATCTTGAAGTTGAGCTTCTTGAATTCTTTGACTTTGATGAATTTGCTCCAACTTCTTCACCCTCTAGCTCTTTTCCCTTTCCGACGATGATTCTGGTGAAGAGCAACCGGCTCTGATACCACTTGTTGGGACCGAATGTGTAGCTAGAGGGGGGGGGGGTGAATAGCTCGGCGCGATCCTCGTGCTCTTCGTTGCTTGTTTCTTCAATGATATGCAGCGGAAATACAAGAAACAAAACATACAATGCTAACATAAATGATTTACTTGGTATCCACCTCAAGAAGAGGTGACTAATCCAAGGATCCACACACTCATACACCCTCCACTAATAAAAACCCTCCTTTACGGTAACTATCGAAGGCGGAGAAGCCTTACAAGCTCTCAGTACAAGAAGAAGGAAAGGGAAAACAAGATACAAGCAAAACCTTACAAGTTTGCACATGAAACCCTAACCCTAACTTCTTCCTCGCCTCTTGACTTGGATGCGCACCAGCACAAGCCTCCAAGAACCTTCAAGAACTGGCGATCTGAACCTGAGAGAGATGCTGTGGAGATGCGATGAAGATCAGAAATGGAAGCCGTGAGTTGTATCGAGAGAGACGCTCGCCAACAGCTATATCCTGCGTCAACGGTCAAATCCCGATCGATTGGATTGCTCCCAATCGATCGGGGAGGCTTTCGATCGATCCAGAGCGCCTCTGTGCTCTCGTGAATTGCTTGGATCGATCAGTCGATCGATTTAGGGCTTATCGTGCGAAATCGCACCTCCCAATCGATCACCCGATCGATCGGAGGCTCCCAATCGATCGACTGATCGATTGGGAGGCTTTCTGTTCGCACGACACTTCTCCCCAATTGATCCTCTGATCGATTGGGAGGAGGCTTGTCGCGGGGACTCACCCAATCGATCGGCCGATCGATTGGGCATGAGCCAATCGATTGGCTGATCGATCCAGCTCTTGTTTTTGCCCAAAAATAAGTCCAAAGTCCCCTAAACTAACATCTGGTCAACCATGACCTGTTGGTATATCATGCCTAGCATCCGGTCACCCTTGACCTGCTAGAACTCGCTCACCAAGTGTCCGGTCAATCCCTTTGACCCACTTGGACTTTTCTTCGTGTCAAGTATCTGGTCAATCCCTTTGACCTACTTGGACTTTCCAACACCAGATGTTCGATCAGTCTTGATCCATCTGGATTTCCTCGTGCCTGGCTTTACTCACCAGGACTTTCCCAATTGCCTGGTTTCACTCACCAGGACTTTCCCAATTGCCTAGCTTCACTCACCAGGACTTCCAACTGCCTAGCTTCACTCACTAGGTCTTTCACCTTGCTTCACTCACCAGGATTTTCTTCTGCCTAGCTTCACTCACTAGGTCTTTCACCTGGCTTTACTCACCAGGATTTTCTTCTGCCTAGATTTACTCACTAGGTCTTTCACTTGGCTTCACTCACCAGGATTTTCTTCTGCCTAGTTTCACTCACTAGGTCTTTCACCTGGCTTCACTCACCAGGATTTTCCAGTCAAGTATCCAGTCAATCTTGACCTACTTGACTTTCCTTCAACAATCTCCCCACATGAACAATTGCACCTGCAATCTTCATGTGTTGTCTATATGTATTGTCAAACATAGAAATCCAAATATCAAGACTCAAGCTTGACTCAATTCAAACTCAGTCAACTAGGTCAACCTTGACGTAGGGAATATTGCACCAACAGCCCATTGACTCATTTCCCGTCGCATCATTCTCGCTCGTCGCATCTTGTGCCTGACTTCCGATGTTCCTAAGTTCCTGCACACTTAGACACAAGACATTAAAAGACACATAACCTAACTTAACTCAGTTGATCACATCAAATCAACCTAGGGGTACTTACAGGCCTATAGTTCAATCTCAGTCAAAAGTTATGCTCTTTCAAATGTTAAGTTAGCAACAATTTTGTTGTTGGCCTTTATGTTGAAAAAATTTATTATACTTGAATCATGTTGAAAAAATCACTACCTTAATATAGTATATCATGATGGTGTTTGACAACATGAGTGTAATAAGGAGACTAACCCAGACATAGAGAACTTTGTTTAGAGTGAATCAGACATCTCTAAATCCATCAGCTATTTTTGGGGCCAAATTGACTAATAGTTGTTAGTTTGCAAAAGACTAAATTGCTAGTCTTCAGAAGATGTGTTGTTGATCTTCTGAAGAACAACAACATGTTTTAGCAGCTACAAAATTGTAGCTACTACAATTACAAGTTATAACTTTGAGAGCCCATAACTTTTAATTTGATCTGAATTATGGGATGCACAATATATTAAATCGAAGATCTTCAAATTTCTAAATCAAAAGTTATGATCTCTTAAAGTTGAACTTATAATTATAGCAACTATGGGGTTTTTAACTACTATAATGTGTATTATAAGTAAACTTTAAGAGGCCATAACTTTGACTTAAGTTGAACCATGAGAAGTACAATATATCAATAGAAGATCTCTGAATGAGCTTCAATTTGATATATTGTGAGTCCAATGGTTCAAT
Source organism: Zingiber officinale (assembly GCF_018446385.1). Taxonomy (NCBI): domain Eukaryota; kingdom Viridiplantae; phylum Streptophyta; class Magnoliopsida; order Zingiberales; family Zingiberaceae; genus Zingiber; species Zingiber officinale. The sequence goes on from NC_055995.1 coordinate 14,994,181, forward strand.
TCTAGTCAAAAGTTATAGTCTTTTAAAATTTAAGTCAGCAACAATGTTGTTACTAGTCTTCATGTTGAAAATATTTATCATATTTGAATCGAGTTAAAAATTGCTGCTCTCAATATAGTGTATCACAATGGTGTTTGACGGCATTGATGAAAAAAGGAGATTGAGTCGAGCATATGGGCCTTTGTTTGGGGTGAATTAGACATCTCTAGGTCCATTACCACTTTTGAGATAAAATCAGCTGATGGTTGCTGGTCTATAGAAGACTGTGTTGCTAGTCTTCAGAAGATCTGCAACATGTTGTTGCTGATGTTTGAAAGATTATCAACACGTTATAGCAGCTACAAAATCGTAGCTGTTACAACTATAAATAATAATTTTAAGAGGTCATAACTTTTGATTTCGGATGAACTATGAGAAATACAATATATCATATCAAAGCTCATTCAAAGATCTTTGATTTGATATATTGTGTATCCCATGATCTATCTGAATCAAAAGTTATGATCTTAAAATTAAACTTGTAGTTGTAGCAACTACAGTTTTGTAGCCTCTATAATGTGTGTGCTAGATAAATTTTGAGAGTTCAAAACTTTTGACTCAGATTAAACCATGAAACACATAATATATCAAATTAAAGATCTCTGAATAAGGTTTGATTTGATATATTGTGCATCCCATGGTTCAATCCAGTCAAAATTATGGTCTCTCAAAGTTTAAGTCAACAACAACATTATTGTTGGTCTTCGAGTAGGAAAAAATTATTATACTTGAATCGAGTTAAAACTATTGTTGCTCTTAATATAGTATATAAAGAGACTGTGTCAAGTACATAGGATTTTGTTTGGAGTGAATTAGACATCTCTAGGTCTATTAGCCACTTTTGGGATGAAATCGGTTGATGGTTGCTAGTCTACAGAAGATTGTGTTGCTGGTCTTCAGAATATTAGTAACACATTAGTGTTGATCTTTTGAAGATTAGCAGCACGTTATAGCAGCTATGAAATCATAGCTTCTTAAATTAGTCGTACCCCATGGGTTGATGCAGTTGGTTCATACAAGAGTGTTACTACCAATAAGCCTAGGGTTTATTTAGAACAGGTGCGGAATACCCCGCTGGTTGCCTTACCTCCTCCTTACATGCATTGCTATTGTTGGATGAAGTCCCCTATGATTTACCTCATTTCTAGACAGTGGGGCAACCACCTTGGAGGGCTGCCGAGGTGATAATTTCACCCCTTGTCTTCTATGAAATCATAGATGCTACAACTACATGTTATAAGTTTAAGAGACTATAACTTTTGATTCAGGCTTAACTACGAGATGCACAAAATATCAAATCAAAGTTGGTTCAAAGATCTTTGATTTGATAATTGTCCATCCTATGATTTAATCTATATCAAAAGTTATAACCTCTTAAAGTTGAACTTATAATTTAACAACTATGATTTTATAATTACTACAACTTATATGTTGGTAAACTTTGAGAGATCATAAATTTTAACTCATATTAAATGATAGGAAGCACAATATATAAAATCAAAGATCACTGAATGAGCTTCAATTTGATATATATTTTGCATCCCATGATTCAATTCCAATCAAAAGTTATGGTCTTTCAAATTTTAAGTCAGTAATGATGTTGTTGCTAGTCTTCATGTTGCAAACATTTATCATACTTGAATCGAGTTGAAAAAAATCATTGCTTTCAATATAATATATTACGGTGGTATTTGTTAGCATGGGTGTAATAAGAAGATTGAATAAGCACATAGTATAAGACCGATGCATGTGAGAGGGGGATGAATCACGTGCTTTTTAATTTTTTTTTTCATTTTGAAATCAAGTATGCAGTGGAAATATTACTAAGTAAAAAGGAAGCAAAATAGAAAGACACAATTGCTAACATAGGTTTATTTTACTTGGTTCAGAGCCTTCGATGACTCCTACTCCAAGACCCTCATTCGTTGTGTGCTTTTGTTGGATAATCACTATAAGCTCAGAAAGATTACAAAAGTTTAAATATAATGTGTAGGATCGGTGTGGTCGATAAGGGGGTGAATATCAATTCATCTTTTTGAACTTGTTCTTTCATTCGTTCTATCAGAGTTGGTTAGTAGCAACGAAAATATAACAATAAAGACACAAAAAAGAACACCAACAGTTTACTTGGTTTCTAACCCCCCCAGGGTCAATACATCGAAGGCCTAATCATGGGAGGCACCCATCCACTAGTTTTTCTCCTTTTCGGAAACCTTCTGGAGGTGGATAAACCACTTATAGTTTGTTTTACAATCACAAATAATATAAAGACTTAGCACCTATGAAAAATAAACCAAACAAAAAGGATGATGGCAGATCTGGAAGTCCTGAGTACAGTGTACTCCTCCTGGAGCTTCCCCAGTTGTAGAGCTTCACGACGTAGCTTTTTGAGCGCAGAGACGGTAGTAGTATAAAGAATGGATACATTGAACATAAAGCCTTCATCTCTTTTTATAGAGTTGGATCAGATCATTATCTGGATCAACTCTTATCTGGATAAAGTCTTATTTGGATGAAGCATTATCTCTATCTACATCATCTGACTTATTCTTATCCTCATCCAAATCATAAAGATGAATAAGATCTTTTGCCACATTATCTTCTATGTCAACATTTCACAACTCAGCAATTGGACTGAACCCAGTCGGTATACCAAACCACTGGTTTGATTTACTGAACTAATTTAGATTCGATTCGACCCGAGTCAAGTTTGGTTCACCCATTTATGTTTGTCTACTCTTTATTTTGCTTCTACCTCCAGGTTCTTATAAAATAATCATACAAATATAAACAAGCAACCTAGCATATACTGTAAGTCTACCTGACATACTAGGCTTATCTTTTGCTTAGAGATCCCTCCTCCAAGTCTAGCATATAAGGGTCAATCCCTTATAATCAAGCCACGCTCCTGTAAGTCTACCTGATCTACTAGGCTTATCTTTTGCTTGGAGGTCTCTCATCCAAGTCTACCACCTAAGGGTCAATCCCTTAGGATTAAGCCATACTCCTATAAGTCTATCTGACCTACTAGGCTTCATGCTTGGAGTTCACTCCTCCAAGACTTCCCATTACCTAAGGTTACCTCCTCCTAGGTTTTCCATTGCCTAATTTCACACACTAGGACTTTCACCACCTAGCTTTACTTACTAGGTCCTAACTTCACTCACTAGGACTTCCACTACCTAGCTTCACTTACCAGGATTTCCATCATCTAACTTCACTCACTAGGACCTAAGTTCACTCATTTGGACTTCCATTACATGGATTCACTTACCAAGACTTTTCCTTGCCTAACTTTCAGTAGACTTCTCACTTGCTTAATTTCTAGTAAGAACTTACCCTTGCTTAACCAAATTGGAATTTTTTCCTTGCTAGTCATCTCTTCTAAACATCAAGTCTTATTTGGATCAACCTTGGTCAAACTAACTAGACTTAAGTACATTGTCAAACATCAAAACCATGAAAGTTGATTGCATCAATACAATGCTAGGAAAACAAAGTTATACCGATAATAAAAGAAAGGGAAACTTGGTTACAGGTTGTCGGGGCATCTTTTTGGTGTCATAGGAGTCTTCTAGGAGTAGTGCACAAGTACAAAAGTTGGAGCGAGTGATGCACTGAAGCCTCTGGTCAAAGTCCTTTTTATAGACCCTTTTCGGACGCTCGAACCACCCGCGGGCACCTCCAACAAGGCCTAGGACTCCACTAACCTATCCTCCTTCGGGCGTCGGACCACCTCTAGGCACTTAGATTGATGACGTGACTATACCTCGGCAAAGTCTATCTTTAAAGATTTATCCATCTTTAGGCGTCCGGACCTATCTAGGTGCCTGGACTCTGGTATGCTTATCAATGTCTACCACCTTAGCTGCGTGCCTCCCTAGGTTTGGGCAAATCCAGGCACTTGCACTCAGTCTAGGAGCCCGGACCTGTCCAGGCACCCAGACCTCCGGGCACCTAGATGGAGTCTGGAAGTTTGGACTTTCAGGCACTCGGATCCTTCCCGGGCACTTGGAACCACTTTTTTTTAGCCAACTTTAAACTTTAATTCCTACATCATAATGTTAGCACAATAAGTAATAATATGGAAATGAGAGTAATAATATATTTAACAGTCTCTAGATTGTTCAGTCTTGACTTTGAGTTTCGTTGGAACACTAGGTCGGACTGACGCCTACTGTTCCCTCAACCACGAATACGTCCTCACTAGATCTCTCCTTTAGTTGCTTACCTTTACTTACTATTTGTAGTCACTTGACTTGCCTCTTGACCCACCTGGTCTTTCTGCCAGTTGTCAGGTCCGTAAACCCAATTGAACTTTGGCTAGCTGTTAGGTCTCGTAAACCCAGCTAGACTTCTTGTCAGATATCAAGTTACTCCTTGACCTATCTAAACTTCATGTCAGTTATTAGGTCCTCAGAACTAACTAGGTTTTAGCCTAGTGTTAGGTCCTCTAGACCCGTCAATTCCTACACACTTGGTAACAAGGTTAGACAATATAACATTTAACTTTAATCTATTTGTCATTCATCAAAATGTAAGTTTGACCATTGGTGCAAACTGCACCAACACATAGGACATTATTTGAAGTGAATTAAGTATCTCTAGGTCTATCAGCCAATTTTAGGATGAAACTGACTAATGGTTGCTAGTCTGTAGAAGACTGTGTTGCTAGTTTTTAGAAGATCAACAACGTGGTGTTGTTGGTCTTCTGAAGATTAGCAACATGTTGTAGCAACTCTAAAATTATATCTGCTACAATTACAAGTTATAACATTGAGAGGTCATAAATTTTGATTCCGGCTGAGCTATGAAAGGCACAATAAATTCAATCGAAGCTTGTTTAAAAATCTTTGATTTAATATATTAAATGTCCCATGGTTCAACCTAAATAAAAAGTTATAATCTCTTAAAGTTGAACTTGTAGTTGTCCTAGTTACAATTTTATAATGCTACAATATGAATGCTAAGTAAACTTTGAGAGATCATAACTTTTGACTCAGATTGAACAATAAAACACACAATATATCAAATCAAAGATCTTTGAATGAACTTAAATTTGATATATTGTGTGGCCTATAGTTCAACCCGAATAAAAAGTCATGAGCTTATGACCTCTCAAATTTATAACTTGTTGTTGTAGTTGATATGATTTTTTAGCTATTATAACGTGTTGTAGATCTTCAGAAGACCAACCTCAATATGTTGTTGATTTTCTGAAGACTAACAACATAGTCTTTTACAGACCAGCAACCATTAGTTGATTTTTTCCCAAAAGTGGTTGATGGACCTAGACATATCTGATTCTCTCCAAGTAAAAATCCTATTTTCTTGGCTCATTCTCCTTATTACACTCATGACGCCAAACACCATTGTAATACACTATATTGAGAGTAGTGATTTTTTCAACTTGATTCAAGTATGATAAACTTTTTCAACATGATGACCAGCAACAACATTGTTGTTGACTTACATTTTGAGAGACTATAACTTTTAATTGGGATTGAACCACGGGACGCACAATATATCAAATTAAAGCTTATTCAGAGATATTTGATTTGATATATTATGTGTTTGATGGTTCAATCCGAGTCAAAAGTTAACGTCTCTCAAATTTTAAATCAACAAACATTGTTGCTAGTTTCTTAAGATCAATAACACGTTGTTGTTGGTTTCTTAAGATCAGCAACACGAAGACTATCACAACGTTGTTGCTAATTTTAACTTTGAGAGACCATACCTTTTAACAAAGATTGAATCATAAAATGCACAATATATCAAATTGAAACTCGTTTAGAGATTTTCGATTTGATATATTGTGTGTCTTATGGTTCTATTTGAGTCAAAAGTTATGGTCTCTTAAATTTTTAGTCAACACCACGTTGTTGCTGGTTTCTTAAGATCAACAATATGAAGACCAACAACATTGTTGATGACTTAAATTTTGAAAGACTATAACTTTTGACTGGGATTGAACAATATAATGCATAGTATATCAAATCAAACTCATTTAGAGATATTCAATTTGATATATTGTGCATTTCTTATACTACAACAAAAATACTAAAAGATAATAGCTAAAAACTATTGCAAAGATAAAAAAAACTATTGTCAATTGACGCGTTGAGAAAGAGAAGGGTGTTCAAAGATAACAGTTAAAAATCATTGTCTTTTCACTTGAAACATAATTATTTTTCACTATTGTATTTCAAGTGAACCGTTGTATTTAAGTGAAAAGACATTAGTTATTTCCTTAAAATGACAATGATTTTTTCACCATTATGTTTCAAATAAAAAGGTAATAGTTTTTAACCATTATCTTTGAGCACCTCTAACTTTCTCAATGCGTCAATATATAAGGGATTTTTTTAGGTCTTTGACAATAGTTTTTAACCATTTTGTTTCAAGTACAAAGACAATGGGTTATAACCATTGTCTTTGAACGGCCTATTTTTCTCAATGTGTTAATTTATCATGATTTTTTTAGATTTTAGACAATAATTTTTAACCACTATCATTTGTTATCATTTTAACCATTGTTGTTTTTTGAACATATACTAGAGAACAATAAACCATTATCTATACAATAATTTACTAGTGTTGTGTTTTTAATATACATCATTCAACAACATCAAAAATTATAGAAAACATATATACAAGTGCACTTGTAGCAATATTAAATACAAACTCATATCATCCCTTTTTAAATGATCATTCCTTATAAATATATATACTATAGTTGTGACTACATTGTTAGTTGTTTGATTAAGATACTTACAAATCCCCCATCCATTTTGGTGAACTCTTGGCTAATGATCCTGAATTGACAGTAAGTGGATAGGACTCTCTCGACAAATGGAACCTCATCTACTATGGCTGCTACACCCCCACCTTGAGGTCCAAGCTCAAGAGCCTTAGCATACTGTTCAAGCAAGTTCAATGGCACAAGCTTCAATTTGTGAATGTTGAGCTCTTCAATCATATAATTCCTCGCAAACTTCCACTCTTGGTAGTCGATAAGATCGGTAGAGGAGGTCAAACTATCGAGCCATGTAATCCTCGAGGAGATCTATTGAACCGTGAGAATCAATGTTAAGCTAGCTATGTAGCTCGAGTTGATTATTAGGGCTAAAATGGGCTACACAATCAATACAAGTAGTTCGGGGGTGCTCACTGTGTTCTCCTGCACATATTCTAGATGAATAAGAAAAAAAAATCATAGCAAAAAAAAAAAGAAAACCAAATCTATCTGATCCACATCAATTCTTACTTATTATGGGGGAAAACATGGTTGACAAACTAAACCTGCAAGACAAACACAGTGACTCAAATCAATTAAGTATTTCATAACTAATATAGAAATGCTATTCATAAAAGTCAAAATATATAAACTAAGATGATAAATGGTTGAAGCTTATCATGCTTTCTTCGTAGAAAATGGTTTAGCAGGAAAGAAAACTCACCAAACATATTGTGTGCGTACTTTGGGTTAATTTTAATGTAATCAACAGAGTTAAATTATGTCTTATTATGTTTTATCTTTGTATCTAAATGTGCAGGAGCTTAGGAACACAAGAAGTCGAGTGAAAGATGTGGCTAGTGAGAAGGATGATATAGGAAGGGAGTCGACGGGGTCAATGCATCCGAGGGATGAGATGTTATTGAAGAGTACACTGATGGATGAGAAGAACGTGCACGATATTTGAGGGATGAGAAGCTAGGAAGGAAGTTTGCTCGAGGAGAAAGTCGGAATTGAGTTCAAGTGAGCTCAACTCTGGTTAACCGAAACATTACCTATACGAACAAGATCAACTAAGAGGCTAATCTGCTTCATAGAAGGTGCCTCCAAGAGGCTTGGAGGACCCTCACGCTTTCGTATGGAAGACTAATCTACTTCATGGAAGGTACCTTCAATAGCTTGGAAGACACCTCATATGAATAGTGAGAAGACGTCTTTTGACTTGTTGGAGGCACCTTCAATAGCTGTTCGCTGAAGATAAAGTTTTATCTTTGGTGGATAAAACTTATCTTGTTGGAGGCGCCTCTGAGCAACGGATAGATTTTTTCAAGGGGTATAAAAAGACTTCTGGAGTTAGGAATTCAATAACAATTGAACAATAATTTCTATAACTCATTCCTAGTCTTTTTTCTGAGTTTTCAAAGAGTGTAAAAGCTTTCTCCACCTTCAACAAAAGAGATTTTTAATGGAGCTATTTTAACACCTTGGATTAATAATTACCTAGGTTATAACTAAATAAAAACTATAGCCTCTTTTATTTTTATATTGTTGTTTATTTTTAATTATGTTTAACTAATCAAATTCAAAGATCGAGAAAGAATTTATTTTTTTTTAGACAATTCATCCCCACCCCCCTTCTAATCGGCCTAAGCGGACCAACATGTTACTATTTGTTGTCTAGGTTTACCATGAAACTTTGGGTTCATCCGATGTTTAAGGATCTAAACAACAGTTCCCACAAGGATAAAGAAAGCTCACACACCACATCTCTACTGAAAATGGTTTCAGGAAGGCCAAAGCGTTCGTGCTATGCTCTTGGACATGAGTAACGACAACAAGCCCTGATTCAGTGTACGATTGTGTAAAATCAACTACCTTTTTATCCATAGTGATTGAGAGCATTGACAAGTCAAAACTATTAAAGCGATAATTCTAGGAGGATTAAAGCTGAACAACCTGTCATCCCTGTGGCTAAGAGTCCAAGGTACTTCGTAATGGGAAAGAGATGTGTGACACTAGTCTAGTCCAATCAATATTTCCTCCAAAAATACTAGGTTACACGATCAACATGGAAAGCATTCCACACCCCCAAAGAAAAATAAAATAAAATAGAAAAATGAAAACCTAGAGTGCATCTTAGAATCATATTAAAGTAGTATGGAGAAGTTATACTCACAGGAACCATCTCCTGGGAGAATGATTTTCATGTTGAATCTATCAAATTGTAGAAAATATATATACAAGTGTACTTCTAACAATATGAAGTACAAATTCATATCATCCTATTTTAAATGATCACTCCTTACAAATATATATATAATATTTGTAGCACAACTGTACAAATCAGATGTTCACTACACCAAAAGTTCATAACCAAAACACAACATATATTACAACACCTGACCAAAAGAGTTTCAGTTCCATCCGATTGAAGGGGAGTCTGTGGGGAAAAAAAATAACAGTAGCAAGTTAATAATTTAATTACAATAACAAAATAAATGAGAAGACTACAATCACAAATGAAGATTTTCTAAAAGTATAAGAGCACTAGCTGCATAAACTTTTTGTGGAACTTTCATATTTGTGTTAACATTATGTGAAACTTTTGTGTTTGTGGCTAACATGGAAGATTGTCTTTCTTTGGGTTGTCATTATACTCGGACAAATGGAAGAATATGTTGTAAACTTGATCGAGACTTGATATCGAAAAATATAGCAATAACTAAAACACACTTAACATGAATTCATACAAGAATTTAAGTTCACATGACCAAAATACTTCATCTGTAATATCTGTTAGAGTGTATATTAAAAGCCTAACTTTTTGTAAATATTTATTTTTAAATAAAAAATTACATTAGTCAAATGTCTACATTTATATGTTAAGTGTAGTTGTTCAATTAATTTATATTGTAGATGATCCTGTCCGAGCGCTGAGTCGATGGGCGTTGGGGACGTGGCGCTCTCCACTATCCTCTGATGATAGTGTAGACCTCCGACGAACCTGCAAAGAAGCCGAGTCGGGAGGGGTTTCCCGGCGACGACCCTCCGACGCTCAAGTCAGGTAGTGAAGAAGAAGAGAAGCAAAGTAACGCTACTGTGGCTACAGTGATGAGAATTGCATACTCCGTCGAAGTCTAGGGGTCCTTATATAGGACCCCGGGGAGGCGCGTGCACACTTCTCGATGCATGCACGCTTCCCCAAACATACTTCAGTAGGGTTGTGTCAGAAAAGCATGCCTAACATCATTCCGTAATCGTCCGAGCATATCCCTGACGTGACGGTGGAAACTTCCACCGTACGATACTCTGTCCACTCCGGTCGCCGACCTTGCTATTTGTCGGCGGCGGGTGTCTCGAGGATGATATTACCAGCTGTCCCTTTTGTCCCTTTGCGCCTCTTGCTTGTTCCCGAGCCAAGCAGACTGGCCGCTCGGCGCTCATGGCCTCCGGGAATGCGCATACCTCGTACCTGGCGGGGAAGCCCTGCTCATGTGCTCGGATGGGATTGCGCTTTATTGTCCTGTGGCTCGGCCGAGCGGCCTGTCCGCTCGGCCTAGAGACTCTTTTACCTTGAGCATCGGAAACCTGACCCCTGGTCGGGCTGTCTTTCGTCCGGCCTGGGAGACCCCTGGTCGGATGTTCGGTCGGCCGGATGCTCGGTCGGCCCACCAGTCCGCTCGGCATGACCTCTGTCCACTCGGCACGACCTTGGGGTTGACCCTCTTCACCATTGACCTCCACGTGTCGTTGACCTCCAGCCAACGAGGGTCCCCTGTCCTTACCACCGGATCACATGCCTCCCCCTCAAGTCTAGTCGAAGGAGGCGCTAAGTCCGACTGACTGGACTATGAGTTTGGCCAAGCGATAGCCATTTTGCCACTCCCGAAAGTGTACCTCCGCTCGGCCACTATGGAGTCGAATAGCGCCGGTCGGCTAATTGCCGAGGGCTACCCAACTGGCCTATCGATGGCCTGTGATGATGTTCGCGGGATCTTTTTGGAATACGTGCAAATCTCCGCCATTATGGTTGAGCACGTGGGTTCTGCTTCATGATGGGGCTCATTAAATGCCCTCCTTTGACCGAGTGCCACGTGGCGCTGTTGACATCATCGTACGACCACTGCCTTACGCCCGATGCGACGTTCATCGGTTTGAGATGGATGGTTGGATGCGGGCCTCGAGTTATGTGACCTACATCCGACGGCTCGGGCGGATCGAGCCCATTCTTATAAAGCTCTCATCGCCTTCTTCCCCTGCACTTTCACCGTCGCATGCTCAGAAGCCCCTTCCTGCGCTCCTTGCTCCGGTGACCTAGTCCCTCGGCACTCCGGCGACCTCTCGCCCTCTTCTTTCGATCCTCGTCTTTTCTGTAAGGTTCTCTGCCTTTCTCTCTTCGGTTCTGTGTTTTTTTTTGCGTTCTTTACCGCGTTCTTGCCTTTTGGTCACTGTTCCGTTCATCTCCCTCGAGCCCTTGTGTTTTCTTTCGATTTCTGCCTCCTCCACTGTTCCGGCGATGGCTAGCTCTTCCCAGCCCGCGGATCTCGCTCTCGGCCCATGATATACTACCATGGAGTCGCGGTTCGATCGGCGTGATGCCGAGAGCCTGATAAACGCTTTTGACATCCCTTCTGATTTTAAACTGATTTTACCCTCGCCTTCCGCTCGGCCGCACAAACCTCCGTGCGGCACTTTTTATCTTTTCCGCGACCAATTCATAGCCGGTCTGCGGTTTCCTCTCCACCCCTTCATCGTTGAAGTTTGCAACTTCTTTGGCATTCCGCTCGCCCAGTTGGTTCCCAACACTTTTCGCCTTCTGTGCGGAGTTGTGGTATTATTTAAGATACACAACATTCCACTCCGCCTGGAGGTCTTCTATTATTTCTACTATCCTAAGCAGTCCGAGCCGGACACTTATCTGTTTCAGGCTCGGCCCGGTTTAGTCTTTTTTGATAAACTGCCCTCTTCCAACAAACATTGGAAAGAGTACTACTTTTTTCCTCGTATCCCCGGTCGACTTCCTTTCCAAACCAAATGGCAGGTTGGACCACCCACCTCCCCCGAACTGAAGAGGTATAAAACCTGACCAGATTATCTTCAGGCAGCCAATATGCTTGCTGGTCTGAAGCTCGACATCCACAAGCTTCTTCCTGAAGGCGTGATGTATATGTTTGGCCTGAGTCCGAGCCGGACCCCCCTCCAGAGCAGCTTTGGTAAGAAATTCACTTGTGCATTTGCCTTGAGTTCTAACTGATTTTCTTCTCCTTTCCTTGCAGCGAACATCGTAATGGAGTCTGTGCTGTTCAGGATCTTGAAGAGAAAAGCGGCGGCGCTCGAGGCGGTCGCTGCCAAGGAAATGGAGCAGTTGGGTCTCGCTCCGGTCGACTCTCACGAGGGTGAGAGTGAGGCAAATGCAGGAGAGTCGGCCGCTCAAGCTTCGCTTGCGGAAGCGACGAGTGGTGCAACTTCTAGCCGGGAGCCGACCCTTCGGGAGGTGGGCTCCGGGAGGACGAGCTCCCACTCAACCAGAAGAGACGGCATGTTAAGATGCCACTCCGTTTGGCCACATCCGCAGTGCACGCGTCCGAGCGGACGGGCACCGCATCTCCCCGCGGCAAAGCGCCATCGGTCGAGGCGCTCTCCTCCGATCGGACCCCCTCCCAACTGGATCTGCCTGCGGACCCCATCGAAGCGGTGCCGGTCAGCTCTCTTCCTCCTGTACCCCGCCGAGTCCGCCGCTCGGGCATTTTGTCCTCGATGTCCAGCTCGGCCTCCGATCCCTCGGCGTCCGCTCACACGACTCCGGGCCGGCGCCGCACTATTAAGGCCACCCTGCACCTCCCCACTGAGGCGTTTATGGCCAAGTCAGATCAGCCAACGGCTCCTGAACACATGGTCACTATCAAGGGGGCCCTTGCTGTGATGTGGGCGGACGCCCGGGCCCGTGTTGCCATGATACCGCTCGACAAACTGGCTGACAGCCACATGCAGCAGGCCACAGGGGTAAGCTTCACTTCTACTCTTTTATGTAGTCTTCCTGGTTGGCATTTTAACATTCCTGTGTATATCAGAGATGGGTGGAAGACATTGCTATCGCCAACCGCTTGGCCATGGTGGAGGAGGAGCTGAAGAGACTGAAGAGTCCGGGCGGCCCGTCTTCTTCTCAGGGCCCTTCATATGCCGAGCTGCAGAAGGAGCTCGCAAAGACCAAGGACCTGCTGGAGGCCGAGCGAAAGAAGACGGCCGACCAGGCCTACATGCTGGCCCAATTCGAGAAGCAGGTCAAGACCTTTGACCGGAAGATGAGCTTGGCCACCGATCGGAAGAACCAGGCCATCGCCGACCTGGACAAAAAGAATGTTGAAGCGAGGGCTCTGGAGCAACGGGTGAAGGAGCTTGCCGAGCTGCTAGACGGCGAAAAGATGGGCCGCTCGGCGGAGGTTGACAAACTTAGGGACGAATTGAAGGCCCTGCAGGAAGCTCTCGACGCTTCCCGCGCCGCCTTCAAGGAGTACCAGGAGGCGGAGCCAGGTCGTGTCGCCACCTTGAGGCAGAAGTACATCCGCTCGGCGGAATTTGCTGAGATACGACCGGATGGTCATTGCCTTCGAGTTGGCCATCACCGCCACGGTGGACTATTTGAAGTCCAAGGGTCAGCTCCTTGAATCCGTGGTCATCCCTGCTACGGAGCATGCGGCGCTTCTCACCACCATTCTGAAGCATGTTTTCAATTATATTGAATGAAGTGTTTTCTATAATCCTCCCGATCGACGAACTTATAAATGTAACTTTGGAATGCCAATTTTTGCTCTGTTAGCCTTCCGTGAAGTGTTTCTTATAACTGTACCGCTCGGTCGAACGATCTTCATTCCGCATGGAACTTCTGTTAGTTTTTCGTTGAAGTGTTTTTCTCAACTGTGCCGCTCGGTCGAACGACCTTCCATTCCGTTAGCTTTTCGCTGGTCGGCGCTGGTAGGCACACGCCATTGTTTTCTCCTTGTCCTTAGGATCAAGGCTTGTTGATCATAGGCCCTAGACGCTGGGCCTTAGTATATCTGCGTGACGCTGTCCCGTCCGGGGGGTTTATAGTCACCGGTTCGACCCTAGAGTTTAACGTCGCCGCTCGACGGTCTTCGAGTCGGGGGGTTTATAGTCGCCGGTTCGACTTTAGAGTTTAACGTCGCCGCTCGACGGTCTTCCGACCGGGGGGTTTATAGTCGCCGGTACGACTCTAGAGTTTAACGTCGCCGCTCGACGGTCTTCCAGCCCGGGGGGGGGGGGGGTTTATAGTCGCTGGTACGACTCTAGAGTTTAACGTCGCCACTCGACGGTCTTCGTGGAGTTTTGTCGTTAGGCACCAAATGCTCATATCCTTGTCCTTTTTAATTTTTACTCATGCAGCCAAAGGATACAATCGAACGGGGCATACATGAAATAAATTACGCTGGCGCACCTTTTACCCCGCTCGGTATGGCTGGAGGTGGTTTGCGCTCCAGGGTCGTTCTTACCGCCGTCCATCCTCATCTTCCAGGTAGTATGCACCTGATCGGAGCTTCTCGACGACTCTGAAGGGCCCTGCCCAGGGAGCTTGCATCTTACTCACATCGCCGACTGGCTTCACCTTCTTCCATACTAGGTCACCGACCTGGAATGCTCTGGGAATTACACGGCTGTTGTAATTCTACTTCATTCTTTGCCGGTACGCCATCAGTCGGGCGACTCTCGTGCTTCGTCAACTAGGTCCAACTCCAGCTGTCTCTGCTCGGCGTTGTCCCCATCGTAGTTCTGGATCCAATCGGACTCGACTCCGATTTCGACTGGGACGACCGCTTCGCCCCCATATACCAAGTGGAACGGTGTTACCCCCGTTCCCTCCTTTGGGGTTGTGCGAATGGCCCATAGCACGCCGGGCAGCTCGTCCACCCAGCTTCCTCCCATATGATTGAGCCGAACCCGAAGCATTCGTAGGATCTCCCGATTGGCTACTTCGGCTTGACCATTGCTCTGAGGGTACGCCACGGAAGTGAAGTGTTGTTCGATGTCGTATCCCTTGCACCATTCTCTGAGCTGCTGACCAACGAATTGCCGCCCATTATCCGAAATGAGCCGACGAGGAATGCCAAACCGACAGATTATATGCTGCCAAATGAATTTCTTAATCATCTGCTCGGTTATCTTGGCTAGTGGTTCGGCTTCGACCCACTTGGAGAAATAGTCGACCGCCACCAGTAAAAACCTCCGCTGCCCGGTCGCCATAGGGAAAGGTCCCACTATATCCATACCCCACTGGTCGAACGGACAGGACACAGTAGACGCCTTCATCTTCTCCGTTGGCCTATGGGAGAAGCTGTGGAACTTCTGACAAGAAAGGCAGGCAGCGACGGTCCGAGCGACGTCTTCCTGTAGGGTTGGCCAGCAGTATCCGGCCAGCAGGATCTTCCTAGCCAACGATTGCCCGCCTGGATGACCTCCGCAAGATCCTTGATGTACTTCCTGGAGAATATATTCTGCGTCTTCCGAGCTGACACACTTCAGCAGCGGGCGGGAGAATGCCTTCTTGTAAAGCTGGTCCCCAATGAGTGTGAACCAGCCGGCTCTCCTCCTCAGTAGCTGGACTTCCTCTCGATCGGACGGCGTGGCCTCCGAACGCAAAAATTCTATTATGGATGTTCTCCAATCGCTCGGGAATGTGAGGCCTTCCATCCGGTCGATGTGCGCTACCAAGGACACCTGCTCAATTGGCTGTTGGATGACGATCGGCGATATTGAGCTAGCGAGCTTGACTAATTCATCCGCGGACTGGTTCTCGGCTCGGGGGATCTTCTGTATGACAACCTCGATGAAGTTATTTCTGAGCTTTTAAAAGGCCTCTGCGTAGAGCCGGAGCCTTGCGCCGTTTATCTCAAAGGACCCCGAGAGTTGCTGAGCGGCCAATTGGGAGTCAGAGTACAGTATCACCCGGTGGGCTCCCACATGCCGAGCGACCTATAAGCCGGCTATAAGGGCCTCATATTCCGCCTCATTATTTGTTGCCCAGTAATCTAGCCGGACGGACAGAAGCATCCGTTCTTCTTGAGGAGAGAGCAGCAAGATGCCGATCCCACTCCCGAGCCAAGTGGATGACCCATCCACAAAGCTTCGGGTTCAGGATTTTGTACCTCTGTTATGAAATCCACCAAGGACTGCCCCTTGATCGCCGAGCGGGGTTGATACTGGATGTCGAATTCACTGAGCTCCGTTGTCCACTTAATGAGCCGCTCGGACGCCTCAGGGTTTAGGAGTACTCTTCCCAGCGGGTTGTTTGTCATAACGATGATAGTATGCGCCAAGAAATAAGGATGGAGCCTCTGTGCGGCCAGGACTAGGGTGAACGCGAGCTTCTCGAGACCTGTATAGCGGGACTCAGCATCTTTTAAGATGTGGCTCAAGAAATACATATCCTGCTCTTCTCCGCCTCCCCTCACCAGCGCCGAGCCGACAGCATGCTCGGTTGATGATAGGTATATACGGAGCAGCTCGCCTACATTCGGTTTAGCCAGTACGGGCAATGAATTCAGATAGGCTTTTAGCTCCTCGAACACCCGGTCGCACTCCTGATCCTATTGGAATTTGGTTGCTCGGCGCAAGATCTTGAAAAATGGCAAACTCCGGTCGGCTGTCTTAGAGATGAATCTCGACAATGCCGTTATCCGGCCGGTGAGGCGTTACACTTCCCTCAGATTCTTGGGAGGCGGCATATCTTGCAGTGCTTTCACCTTGCTAGGGTTCGCCTCTATGCCCCGCTCGGTCACGATATATCCCAAGAAGCGCCCGCCTTTTGCCCCGAACAAATATTTTTGGGGGTTCAGCTTGACTCCATACCTCCTCAGTGTTTGGAAGATTTCCTCTATGTTTGTACAAAGATTCGCCGCTCGGAGTGACTTGATTAGTATATCATCCACGTAGACTTCCAGGTTGCACCCGATCTGCTCCCGGAACACTTTGTTCATTAGCCGCTGGTATGTAGCTTCGGTATTTTTTAGTCCGAACGACATCACGTTGTAACAGTAAGTGTCATCCGCAGTAACGAAGCTCACTTTGTCCTAATCTTCCCGGGCGAGTGGCACTTGGTGGTAGCCCTGATATGCATCCAGCATGCATATCAGCTCGTATCCAGCAGTAGAGTCTACCAGTTGGTCGATTCGGGGTAGAGGGTAAAAATCCTTCGGGCATGCCTTATTTAGATACCGGAAATCGATGTAGACTCTCCATTTGTTGCCTGGCTTGGAGACCAGCACTACATTGGCGAGCCAGCTCGGGAATTGCACCTCCCGTATGTGGCCGACCTCCAGAAGTTTCTCAACTTCAGCTCGGATGATGACATTATGTTCGACGCTGAAGTCCCTCTTCCTCTGCTTCACCGGCCGAGCGTCCGGCCGGACGTGGAGTTCATGCTGCGCTATGCTTGGCGAGACCCCTGGCAGCTCGTGGGTCGACCAGGTGAAGACGTCACAGTTTTGCTGGAGACATCTGATCAGCTTCTCCTTCTGGCTCGGCTTCAAGTCGGATGTGATGAACGTGGTGGCATCCGGTCGGACAGGGTGGATCTTTACTTCCTCCTTTTCTTCGTAAACTAAAGAAGGTGGCTTTTCGGTTATAGCATTTACCTCGACTCGTGGTGCCTTCCGGGCGCCCTTGGCCTCGGATCGGACCATCTCTACATAACAGCGTCGGGCCGCTAGCTGATCACCTCAGACTTCTTCCACCTGATCTTTCACGGGGAATTTGACCTTTTAGCAAAAGGTGGAGATGACTGCTTGGAACTCGTTGAGAGCCGGTCGCCCCAAGATCACATTGTACGCGAGGGAGCGTCGACTACAATGAAGTTAGCAGTCCGCGTTCTTCTGAGCGGCTCCTCTCCCAACGAGATAGCCAGCCGGACCTGTCTGATCGGAAAAACTCCATTACCGGTGAACCCGTAGATGGGGGTTGTCATCGGCAGCAACTCGGCTCGGTCGATTTGCAATTGGTCAAAGGCCTTCCGGAAGATTATGTTGACCGAGCTGCCTGTATCAATAAAGATGTGGTGAATAATGTAGTTAGCTATTACTGCTCGGATGATGAGGGCGTCATCATGCGGGACTTCGATTCCCTCGAGGTCCCTAGGCCCAAAGCTGATCTCGGGCCCGTTCGCCCACTCCTGACTGCAGCCAACCGTATGGATCGTAAGCTGCCTTGCATGCGTCTTCCTTGCCCTGTTGGTGTTGGGTTTTTCGGGCCGTAAAAACCGCTTTTTGCGTTGCGGAAACCCCGAAATCCCCATGCCACCAGATCCGTGCAAAGTTTATAAAACAAAATTTCATGTACGAGTTTCTTTAACCTAGATCTACACTAGATCTACAAAGGAAAAGAGGTTGCCCTTGATGCGAAGCCCTTCGCGTATCCCGCTCATCCAAGGTTCGCCGGATCTCGAGAGTATCAAAGTAGATACTCCTATATGTGTATCCACACAAGCAAGATATGGAGAGAAACCACTAGGATGTGCTAGCACCCTTGATAGTCATGGCAAGGAGGAGGAGAGGGAGAAGAAGAAAAAGAAAAATGAAGAAGATGAAATCATTTAGCACACAAAATGCACGAATTCACATCTTTAAGTGGCCGACCACTTAATGGATTGTAACCCCCATGGAATATCAAGAGTCAAGGCTCTTGATTTCCCTCATGAGGTGGCACTCCACTTAAGCAACCTTGATGATGTGGCATATCATCATTGGCCCACCTTATGCCAACTCATAAATGAGGTGGCAAATGGTCAAGTCAAACTTGACCCTTCATCTTACACTCAAGTCAAGTCAAACTTGACCACTTCTCTCCCATGGTTGATCAAATCTAACCATTGGTTCAAGTCAATTTCAATTTAATGAATCTCTATTCATTGAATTAAATTAATTAAATGAGTCTAAGTCTAAATTAGACTCACTTAACACATGAACCAAATTGAGTCCAACTCAATTAACTCAATTTGGATTACTCTTAATCCAATTTGGTTCATCACATGAACCTAATCCTTTAGATTCATCAAATGAACCTAATCTCCATCTAATTACCCTTTGTGTGTGAACCTATAGGTTCTTGTAACGTTGACAATGCTCCTAAACCCATTTAGAAGCATAAGTAATAAGCGGTATCTAGCAACACATTATTACTACCCAAGTTACAAGAATGTTGAGATCCAACATCATCTTGTGACTACTAATTGTGACTCCTCACAATATATGACATTGTCCTTCTATCCTAGACATCTAGATTGATCAATATGAGGCATAGACCGTGTCATCCTCTAATCAATCTAAATCTTGAACTCCAAGTACACTCACTCAATCAAATGAGTTCAATATCTCATATTGACTCATTTGGACATGGTCATGCACTTAGTGGTCTCACTCTATCAAGAATATCGATGTCACTCCCGTCATATAGGAGGGATAGATCCCATCTACATCACTCACATCCCTCCGCATAATTTGTTACATACCCAGTAATCGCCTTTATAGTCCACCCAGTTATGGGTGACGTTTGACGAAGCCAAAGTACGTAACTCCTTATGTAGGGAACCATGGTGACTTTAGGTCCAAGGACTAGAAGTCATACTAATAGCTACATGAGAAAGTATATGACACTTATATAACGATCCATGATACTTTCTTATGGCGGGTCATTCAGTATACATTCTCCAATGCATACCCATGTGTCAACTTGATATCTCTATATCCATGACTTGTAAGATCAAGTCATCGAGTTGACCTACATGCTAGTCTCGTCGCATTAACATTGTCCCTGAATGTTAATACTCGACTAAGAATGATTAAGAGTAGTGTTCCCTATATCATCTCACTATCGATTCAACCAATCGATTGATATAGGTAAGAACCTTCTACTCAAGGACGCTATTATACTTAGTTATTTGGTACCAATACAAGTAAGTATAATAACCAAAAACAAATGCCTTTATTTATATACAAGAATATGATACAATGAATCCATACAACAATCATCAAATGATTGGCTCTAGGGCTCTAACTAACAGTTGGAGTCACCTCCGGTTGGTCCACCAGCGATGATGTTAATTTCTCCTCGGGACACGTTGCTTCTATTCTCTTCCTCCCGAGCGGACGACCTCGGATGCTCGTGCGATGCCCGAGATTGAGTCCTGGGCTGCTGCTGATGTTGCCGTTCGGGGGATCTTCTTTCTACACGCCGACCAGGGCTCTGGTGTCAATGTCGCCTGTTCGGCGAAGGCGATCGGCAGCGGTAGTTCCTTGGCGTAGGATGAGCGATTGGGGGAGGCTCCGATAATCGCGCGTGTTGTGGGTTGCTGACTGATGGAGTGAACAAAACATGGGAGTCCATACCTTCCCCTTGGGCTTAGGTCGATCGGCCGCTACTTGTTGAACAGCGTGCGACCTTGCTTGCTGATGAGGCCAGGCGGCTTCCTCCCGAGGTCCTCTAGGTGGATGATGGCTAGTAGGCCGCTTCCGTTCGGTAGAGGCCGGTGGTTCAAATGGTGCTTCCTTCCTTCTGGCCGCCTGCGCATCCTCTACGTTGATATACTCATGGGCCTTGTGCAGCATATGGTCGTAGTCACGAGGCGGCTTTTTGATGAGCGAGCGGAAGAAATCGCCGTCCACAAGCCCTTGTGTGAACGCGTTCATCATAGTTTTTGAAGTGATCGTTGGGATGTCCATGGCCACCTGGTTGAAGCGCTGGATGTAGGCTCGGAGTGGCTCCTTCGAACCTTGTTTGATGGCGAACAGATTGACGCTGGTCTTCTGGTAGCGCCTGCTGCTCGTGAAATGGTGGAGGAAGGCCGTTCGAAAATCTCTAAAGCTCTTAATTGATCCGTCCAACAACCTCCGGAACCAGCGTTGCGCTGAACCGAACAATGTAGTAAGGAAGACCCTGCATTTAACTCCATCGGTGTATTGGTGAAGAGTGGCAGCGTTATCGAACTTACCGAGATGGTCGTCCGGATCAGTTACACCATTATATTTCCCGATCGATATCGGAGCGTAATGCTTCGGGAGAGGGTCTTGCAAGATCGCCTCCGAGAACTGGCGATTAACCCGCTCAGGAGATGACTCCGCGCGCGGTGCCTTCCCCTTTCTGGCGTCCCGTACGGGTGCTTCATCAGATGATCCCTGGTTGGCTAGGGCTAATTCCGACGGCGTCTGGACCAGTGCTCGATGGAATGGAATAGGGGCGGTCGGTGCGTCTCCCGGTGTGCTGTTCTGCCCTTTGTTCTGAGCCCACATAGAATATTGTTTCGGTCGGTCCTCCATGGCCGCTCGACCTCCAGAGACCGAGGCGACCTGTTGCATTATCCTTTCTGCTTGGGCCTTCTGTTGTTGCTCAACCATCTTTGTGGATCGCGCTTGAATGAGTGCTTCGAGCTCCTCGGGAGAGAGCGTTACCATGAGTTGGCTTCCAGCTTTTTCCATTTTTTCAGCTCGGATTCAGGTACGTTCCCACAGACGGCGCCAATTTGATCCTGTCCGAGCGCTGAGTCGATGGACGCTGGGGACGTGGCGCTCTCCGCTATCCTATGATGACGGTGTAGACCTCCGGTGAACCTGCAAAGAAGCCAAGCCGGGAGGGGTTTCCCGACGACGACCCTCCGACGCTCAAGTCAGGCAGTGAAGAACAAGAGGAGCAAAGTAACGCTACTGTGGCTATAGTGATGAGAATTGCATACCTCCGTCGAAGTTTGAGGGTCCTTATATAGGACCCTGGGGAGGCGCGGGCATGCTTCTCGATGCGTGCACGCTTCTCCAAATATACCTCAGTAGGGTTGTGTCAAAAAAGCATGTCTGACGCCATTCCGCAATCGTCCAAGCATATCCTTGACGTGACGGTGGAAACTTCCACCGTACGATACTCTGTCCGCTCCGGCCGCCGACCTTGTTGTTTGTCGGCGGCAGGTGTCTCGAGGATGATGTTACCAGCTGTCCCTTTTGTCCCTTTGCACCTCTTGCCTGTTCCCGAGCCGAGTGGACCGGTCGCTCGGCGCTCATGGCCTCCGGGAATGCGCATACCTCGGACCGGGTGGGGAAGCCCTACTCATGTGCTCGGATGGGATTGCACCTTATTGTCTAGTGGCTCGGCCGAGCGGCCTGTCCGCTCGGCCCAGAGACTCTTTTACCTTGAGCATCGGAAACCCGACCCTTGGTCGGGCTGTCTTTCGTCCGGCCTAGGAGACCCCTGGCCAGATGTTCGGTCGGCCGGATGCTCGGTCGGCCCGCCAGTCTGCTCGGCACGACCTTGGGGTTGACCCTCTTGACCATTGACCTCCACGTGTCGTTGACCTCCCGCCAACGAGGGTCCCCCGTCCTTACCACCGGATCAGTAGATAATATAGTGTGTGGTATCACACACAGAAGATCATGTTATCAGTTCCTTATAAATTATAAATAGTAGCTCACGACTAACATGGATAGGAACAAACCATTGGAATAGTCGTAGTGTAATTTGATATTAGTTTATCTTGACTATAAAATTACACTAGTACACTCTGAGTGTATTGAGTATGATCATTTAAGGTAGTTTCTTTTTATACTGACTACATAAAAGAACAAGACCTTTGTTATTATAGAAGTGTATGCTCTTAATCCTGATATAATAACAAGCGCATATATTTAGTATTTATTTTTTTAATTTATCAGTGGATGAGATTTAGTTCGATAAATCAAGAGGCCCGATAAATTGGGAAATAATATTATTTATAGTGTGTTGTTAATTATAGAAGGAAACTGTGTCCTAGCAATCTAGGTTGATGATGTCCCCAAGAGGAGTTCATAAGGATTGTCATGTAAACCCTACAGGTGGACTTAGTCCGACATGACAATAAGGTTGAGTGGTACTACTCTTGGAGTTAGATATTAATTAAGTGAGTTGTCAGTAACTCATTTAATTAGTGGACATTCGATTTCTTAAACACAGGGAGATTAACACACTCATGATAAGAAGGAGCCTATATAGTAATATGAGATTGGTGCGGTAGTTCAATAATAACTCTTTAGTGGTATGAGTTATTATTGATGAACTCGAGTTGGGTGTTCGGGGCGAACACGGGAAGCTCAAGTTCATCGGGAGACCAAAACCAATTCCTCCTCTCGGTCCCTGTCGCAGTCTCTTAATTATAAAGTCTTATATCCACCTAAAGCCGACCTTCTTACCCATCCTTAGGTGGTCGACCAAGCCAAGCTTGGAGCCCAAGCAAGGGTCGGCCAAACCAAGCCTTAGATGAGATTAAGATGTGGTCGGCCTAGCTTGGAGCCCAAGCTTAGGTAGCAGGTCACATAAAAAAATAAAAGGGAGTTTATTTTTAAAATCTTTCATTATGTGGAAGTCATGATTTTAAAAGAGAGTTTAAAAAATTAAATCTTTTCTTTTATAGTTTCTACAAAGGATTAAGAGAAAGGTTTGATATCTTTCTTTATTTGTAGTTAAAATGAAAATAAGGAAGTTTTAATTATGCTTAAAACTTTCCTTATCTGCCATGACCAAGGATTATAAAAGAGAGGGAGGGGTTGCCCCATGAGACAACACACATCTATTATTCCTCTCCTTTCTTCCTTGGCGGTGGTTGACCCTCTTCTTTCCCTATTATTCTTCTTTGGTGGCTGGCGACATCTCATCTCTAGGAGTTGTTGGTGGCCGGATCTTGTTAGAGGAAGAAGGAGAGATAGGAGATATTGTTTCTTAGCATCCCTTGGAGCTTGGTTGGTGGCCGAAGTTTTTCATCTCTAGGAGATTGTTGGTGGCCGAAACTTGCAAGGAGAAGAAGGAGGCTTGGGTGGATTCTCATCTTGGTAGATTATCGCCCACACGACGTCTGAGATAAGAAGAGGAATACGACAGATGATCGTGAGGTCTATAAGCTACAAAAGGTATAACTAGTTTTGTTTCCGCATCATAACTAGTTCATCTTTTGTATGGATTTTGAAATACCAAACACAAGAGGCTAACGATTCTAGGTTTTGGATTTATGATTCGATTTTATGTTTCTTTTGTTTTTCGATCTTGTGATTCGATTGTTAAACCTAGGGTTACTGTAAGGAGATTAAATATTGAATTTCGTTGAAAAGCTTTGTGTAGGAAGTGGTGGATGATCCCATACCTAAGAAGGCCTAGTGTCTCGCCATGTTTAACCTGGAAGCAGATCTCTGAAATAAATATTTAATCAAATTTGTAATATAGGTGGATTTGGATTAATAATGTTAAACATTGTTTGCAATCCAAGTATAAACCTCTAAGAACAGATAAGTTGAATTTGGAATCAATAATGTTAAGTTCTGTTTGCGATTCCAAATTTAATTTCTAAAGAACACAATAGGTTGTTAGGAAAGGTTCGGGACTTGTATAAAATTTTTATACAGGGGAACCGGTACGATATTCTGAGTAGCAACCAACAATACCAAAGTAGCATAATATCATAAATGAACCCCAAAAGATTATCACTCCAAAGTTTTTTTTATTAGAATTTTCCTACAACATCAATGGACATCATCAATTGAAGCAATATAGGGATAAAGTACTAAATAATGTCTTAAGATGTGAAGGGGAAAAACTTGTGAGGGTTGCAAGAATGCATACTCAAAATCAAGCATTCATTGGCAATCTCACTTGTGTTATATGAATACTTTGTAGAGTGATCTATTATTACCATCTACAGGATCAAAATTTTTGTTCGAACATAACTTCTCTATGAATTAATCCGAAATGCAACAGGATATTGTAGGGCATGAAGATTCAAGCATAATTAGACCTCAATCACTGCTGCTTTTAGATAGAAAAAGGTGTCCCTGGAATTTTCGGAAGGACCTTTGCATCAAGCAATGCATAGTGTTTGTTAATTTCAATCATTGCCTTTTCAGCTGCAGCATCAACATGGTCTTTATATTTCTCATATAGAACAAGCGCAGTGTACACAAATATAATAGCTACAAAGAAAGCTGATTGTGTTGGATAGAATTATTTCTATTAGGTGGACTTATTCATAAGTTACATATATGAATACGATTTAAATTTTTTAAAATGATCTAACTTATATTTATTGGGTTCAATTATTGGATGTAGATCATGTATGTGTAGAACCTTTAGTCCCACATCTATTATCATCTATATGTTGATAATAGATATTTAGTATATATATGGACTTATAGTCTCATATCTATTATTATCTATGAGCTGATAATAGATGTCCACTATATATAGGGTCGGTCCTCAAGGGCTTAGGGTATAATCTTGACATAGTTTCTTGTTCCCTATTGACAAGAAGTTTTACAGCACCGTCATCCTCTAAGTCCCTTGGAAGACCTTCCTTTATGTTTCTTTATGATGCTAAAGCCAATGCTATGTTTCTTTATGTTTTCATGGCAATATAATATATATTTTTTATCGATTTATTGTTTGTATGATAGATTAAGTTTTTCCTATTTAATTCAAATTTTTGATCGTCGAAATCTTTTGTATAGAAAATCTAAACAAGGCTTGATCTTCTATTAGTGATGGTTTAATCGATTAATTTAGTCGACCGATCGTTTACCAAACCTAAAACATTGAATAGAATCAATAGAAATTGATTAATTTTTTTTTTAATTGATTTGCTGTCTTAAACTCGTGATTATGTCAATTTTAATCAGTTAAGTTTTTTTTTACCGATTGATTATTTTTTTTATTATCGATTAAGTTTCTTACAATCGATTAAGTTTTTTTTAATAATAAAAAAACTCTGAAATAGTAGGTTGTTTCTTCAATAATCGTGAAACACTATTACTATTTCATGCTTTTCATGAAAAAAACTTACACTGTTTCGTTGAAACAGTAAAAAAGAAAAGAATAAAAAACGTAATTATTTCATGTATTAAAAAAATACATTAAACATTTTTTTTGGCATGAATAATTAAGGGATTAAATAGTATTAAATAATACAATTTAATTATAGAACTTACCAGGAGTTTTAGTTTCTTAAAGTAGGGTTCTATATATGATTATATAGTCATATATAGTAGACTTTTAAATCGATTATGATAATTGATTGGATAAAACTAATCGACTATCATATGGTATGAATTGATTGATAAATCTAATTTAGACTTGTTAAGGCTGATTACATAATTTCTGTTCGAATTAAGTTCCTAGAATTTTCTTGAATCTATCTACACAACGTGCTACTAAGTAGAACTATTGCGTCGGCCCAGAGGAAGACACCTTAGGTAGGTTTAGTACATTTTGTGTTGGTAGACGTATATCTATGCTAAAAGTAATCGGTCCAAAAAAAGTTACTTTTATGCTATATATATGCATAAGGTAACTTACAACTATAGAACAAAATATTATTTTATTCAAATCATGCACAAAATATGTTGACCCAAAGGAAAACATATTATGTGGCCGATTAAGGTTGTTGTGAGCTATGGACCAAAATATAATTCATATAAAATATCATATTATACGCACAATGGGTCGGCCCAATGGAAGACACATTATGTGACCAATTAAAATTTGAGTTATATTAGAGAGTATCACTAACAAATAATGTGTCGGCCCAAAGGAAGACACATTATGTTATACTTGGTATCTCATAAAGAACCCATTTATATGCATTTAAAATTTTATTTTATTTACATAATTTTATATTACTTATATATTCTTGGCTTTAGATAAATCATGAGCTTAAATAAATTTCTCTTTTTAATTTCAGTGTAATTTGTAACTGCCAACATTAATAACTGTTGGGACCGAATTCGAAATTCGGTGATTTTATTTCTACACTCCTATGCATAACGAAAATTTAAAATTTTATTTGTGATTTAACAATTAAATCAAAGAAGTGTTCGTATGGTTTTTAAAATAAACATAAGCATGATCTTTATCTAAGCATGCATTACAATCTAACCGTATATGTAAGATCCTAAAAGCATAACAAAGATAAACTATCATGTGATTGATTCATATAATGTTCATTTAATCATTTTATTTAGACATGCTAAACTATCTAAAATAAACATATTAGATCATTTAGGAATAACCTAAATAAAACTATTAACATGCATTAACATACATATGAATCATAGTACAAGCATAAACATACCTTCCAAACAGCCTGTGTTTGGGTATAATTCCAACTATTCTGGTTGTAGCGAAATGCCTTCTCATTGTTGTCATGAGCTCGTACTTCCTTCATCTAATCCGGTCCATGATCGGAGTCCTCTTTCTAACACTTGATCGCACTAGAGATCAAGTGTCATTTTTCGTCGAGACGATCAAAATGACTTCCTCGAAGATGAGGAAGGGTTGTCTAATTACCTCTTCACAAGGGGTTGTCTAATAGTCCTCAACAAGAAACTATACCTTCCAAAATTTTACAAGAAGGTGGGCACCGACAATGCTTCTCGAAGAGAAGTAACAAACAAGAAGATCAAATTTTTCGATGAAAGAGAGTGAAGAAGATCTCTATCTTCTCTGAAAGTGGCTGCTGAAAACTCTCAAGGAGAATATAAAATATGACTTCCAAAACTCCACGAAGAAAGAAGAAAAATTCTATCCGATTTTTGGCAAGATTGAAAATTGGCTTCCGAATCTCTTCTCTCCACCGAAGACACTCCACGGAAGAAGCAACCTATTCTCTCTATACTCAAAATTGTTGCTGCCATATTTTTTTTATCAAGCAATTAGCAAGCAAAAAGAAGATAACAAAACGTGATGGAAGTGGATTAGTGGAGTGGGAGAGAATGAGGGAGTGGCATGAGTGGAGAAGTGGTGAACGTGCAAATGGTGGGAAAACGAAGGAAAAAGGAATAAAGAAAAACAACATTTTCTTTTCCTTCTCATGTCACGTTGAAAACCAAATCTCATTTCCTTTTTTTTTTCATGATGTAATATTTAATGTATTACATTTCCTTTTAGGCTTAAATTTTTAAAGCCCAATATCACTTCCATTTTTACCTATTGGATTTTCAGAACTTTTCTAAAATCCAATAATACAAATTCATTGTAATCATATCAACGATTCAATATCATTGACATGGCAAACACATTTGCTCGCTATTACAATAATATAAATCTAATTTATAGAGTTCATGTGGAACTCTTCTACTCAACTTGTTTTCTATTGATTGGAAATTAATTTAACATTTGATCATATCAAACTTTATTTTTCAATACACTATTTGATCACATCAAACTTTATTCGCCAAATTCAACTACTTAAATTTGACTTTCTGAACGGGAAATATGGAAACTAATACTTGTGTGACCCTCAATCGTTCAAGGATACAGCTAGCTGTGGCTTCACAATTTTTTATGATTCAGGACTATACTTGTCCATTATTCGGGCATACCCTTAATATCCACATCCTATGATTAACTCCTTGATTATAGGATGTTAGACCTAATTCTGATTAACACTCAACGAATCATAGTAAGAGGGTCTAGCAGCACCACCCCATGATTCCCTAGGTATCACTGAGTGGTGCCTACAAGAACCAGTTGATTATGGTTAACGTATATTCTAGTCCCTTCATCTCATATATCTCGGTCGAATCTACAATCATTAGTACATCGAGAATTGTATATTGATTCGACAACCATGTGATATATCTTATAGTGATATCACATGTATAATTAAGGAACTCCTCTCCTAAAGTACATCTTACAACTCTGATCAGAGACTTCATTCACTATAAAATAATATATTATATAGGATATCTGCACCTATAGGTGTTTGGTGAATCCCCGACTACAATACACTGACTCCTATATGTTTCGTTAATACACCCAATCTCACCACCTGATGACCCTTATAGAGTCGGTAAATGAGTCAAAGTGCAGTCCCAGCATATAGAGCCTCAGTGTTGTCCCGGGTCATAAGGACTACTAGTGTACAACCACAACCAAAGACTTATCCACTCAATAAATGATAACCACTTAGAAAGTCTGTGTGAGGGATGTTCGATGAACTCATCATATGATCACCCATCTATATGTTTGAACATCTCTATGTCCTTACCAATGAAACATGGTACACTGCATCACAGATACTAGTCTCTAGCTCAAGCAGCCTTTTATCCTTATTTATTAGGTGGCCCAATTGACTAGGAACAAATTTAGAATATATACTGAATATTGATGTATTTCATGATGACCATCATTTGTACCACCACATCTCACTATAATATATTCAAGGACTTTATCTATGCATATGACATGAGTATAAAGATAAAGTAATGTCAAACTGAATTGAATTATATTAAAATAAAGGTTGTTTATTTACAAGAGTCAATAAAGTCATAGCCAACAATTCGCTTTGCAGGCCACCTACTCTAACAATAACATCCCAGCACTAACTAGTTTGAATTTTGCTGAATGGAAAGAATACGTGACCGTAGTCTTAGGCTGTATGAACTTAGACTATGCATTAAGGAATGATCATTCTGCACCTCTGACCATTGCTAGCTCTATAGAGCAGAGGGCTGAATTTCAGCTGTGGGAGAAATCAAATCACATATATCTGAGTATCATGAAGCTTTCTATACCAGCACCAATAAAGGGCTTAATAACCAAGGGAGGAGATGCTAGGAGTTTCTTGAGCCAATTGGTAGACCGATTCACCTCAAATGAAAAGGTCAAGACTACCACACTTCTTATGAAGTTAATCACCATGCGGTATATTAGAAAAGGAAACATAAGGGAGAGATTGAGGCTTGAGACACTTGAAAGTGCTCACCTAGCATCTAGATCTCAAGGTTCAAGCAAGAAGAGAAAGAGGATCAATAAAGGAAAAGGAAAGCAGACTGTAGATTCTGGGAGTTTTCAAAATTTTGTTAGTTCAGAAATTAATTTAGTTATAGTACCCACTTCCACTTGGTGGATATATACTAGTGTTACTACTCACATAAGTGCCACTATGCAAGGTTGTCTCAAGAGCTGACTTTTGCTTGATGGTGAAAGATACATTTATATAAGAAATGGAAAGAAGGCTAAAGTCGAGTCAATTGATGTTTTTAGGCTTTATTTAGGAACTAATGTTTTTCTGGATTTAGAAAATACATTTATTGCACCATCTTTTCGACGAAATTTAATTTCAATTTCTTGTTTAGACAAATCAGGTTATTCTTATTTATTTAGAAATAGGATTTTCAATATTTTCTTTAATTCAGTGTTGATTGGCAATAATTCCTTGGTTGATAAGCTTTATAAATCAAACACCTTTACTCCTATGATTGACAATGTAATAATGCATAGTATAGGTATGAAACGTAAATTGACCAACGAGAATTCTTCCATGTTGTGGTATAGGCGTTTAGGACATATATCCAAACAACGCCTAGAAAGGTTAATGTCACATGGAATTCTCGATTCCCTTAACATGTCAGACTTTGATGGTTGCATAGAGTGTATCAAGGGGAAGACTACTAATAAAAGGAATAAGGGGGCTAGCCGTTGTAGTGATGTTTTGGAGCTAATACATACGAATATTTGTGGACCATCCCCTAAGACATCTTGGAATGGACACACATATTTATTAGCTTCATAGATGACTATTCCAGATTTGGCTATCTGTACCTTATTCATAAGAAATCATAATCTTTGGACATGTTCAAAATTTTCAAAGTTGAAGTTGAACTTCAACTAGGTAAGAAAATTAAAGTTGTCCGATCTAACCGTGGAGGTGAATATTACAGCCGATATGATGGATCAGGTGAACAACGTCCAGGACCTTTTACGAATTACCTTACTGAGTGTGGAATTGTGCCTCAGTATACCATGTCTGGTACACCTAGTCATAATGGTGTAGCTAAGCGTCACAATCGAACCCTAAAAGACATGGTAAAAAGTATGATGACTTTCACTTCTCTACCAGAATCCTTGTGGGGTGAAGCACTCAAGACTGCAGTTTACCTACTCAATAGAGTACCTAGTAAGGTAGTAACTAAAACCCCATTCTAGATGTGGATAGGCAAGAATCCTAGAATTAGACACTTACATGTCTGGAGTTATACAGCTGAAGCTAGGCCTTACAAGCCTAATGAAAGGTGTTGGTTGCTACTCGGAATACCGTTCTAGTTCCCCTGTATAAAAATTTGTACAAGCATAGAACTATCCTAGCTACCCATGTGCTCTACTGAAGTTAAATTTGGATTGCAAACAATGCTTAACATTATTAATCCAAATTGTCCTTCAGAAGTTAAACTTGGATTGGAAACGATACTTAACATTTTTACTCCAAGTTCGACCGATGTGATCTTCCTAAGTTAAATCATATTACAGAAGTTGATTAGATATTTATTTCAAAGATCGGCTTCCAGGTTAAACATGGTGAGGTACTAGGCCTTCTTGGGTATGAGATCATCTACCACTTCCTAGACAAAACCTTTCAAAGAAATCGGATATTTAACTTCTTACAGTAAACTAGGTTTAACTATAGAGACCTCAATAAAAGCACAATATCAAAACATGAAATCAAAACACAAAATCGATAACAAAAACGATAGCCTAAAATCGATAGCCTCTTGTGTTTGGTTTTTCAAGATCTATACAAAGAAGATAAACTAGTTATGATGTGGAAACTATTAGAGTGTATACTAAAAGTCTAGCTTTTGTATAAACATATAAGAATCACATTGGTCAAATGCCTACATTTATGCTAAGTGTAGTTGTCCATTTAATTTATATTATAGATAACATGGTGTGAGGAGACACACAGAAGATCATGTTATCAGATCCTTATAAATTATAAACAATTGCTCACAACCAAGATGGAATGAGACAAACCATTGGAGTGGTTGTAGTGTAATTAGGTATTAGTTTATCTTGACTAATAAATTACACTAGTACACTATGAGTGTATTGAGCAGGACCAATTGAGGTAGTATCTTTTTATACTGACTATATAAAAGAACAATACCTTTGTTATTATGGAAGTGTGTACTCTTAATCATGCTGAGGTGTATAAGGAGCTGTTGTTTCATGTCCGATCCCATGTTCAACACACACATCGGTCACTTTGAACCACCTTAATCTTTTTATTAAGTTGGTTTTCAACCTCATTCTTATAGAGAGCAAATTTCTCAATAGCTTCATCCTTACTTTTGAAAAGATACACATAATAGTATTTTATGTTATCATCTATAAAAATGATGAAATATTTATTTCTACCACGTGTTGGTGTACCTTTTAGGTTGCACACGCCAATGTGGATTAGGTCAAGTGATTCATTACTTCTTTCAATATGTTGAAAGGATGACCTTATCATTTTAGCTTCAACACAAATTTCACACTTGTGTTTGGGTCAAGGTGGAATGTAGGTATGCTTCACATATTTATTAATTTAGACAGTGCATCGTAATTAACACATTCTAGTCTACCATGCCACAAATATGAACACTCAAGCATATAAGTGGAAGAGCTTTCATTTTTATTTATCTTAGGCCTAATGACCATTATATTGAGCTTGAATAGCCCATCAGATACATAGCCCCTTCCTACAAGTATTTCATTCTTGGACAATACAACTCTATCTGACTAAAAAATAATGTGAAAGCTATGCTTGCTTAATAGTGATCTAGATACTAGATTCTTCCAAATCTCTGGAACATACAACACATTGTTCAGAGTAAGGTCCTTGCTCAAGGTCATCTTCAGCACCATTTTTCCTTGACCCATGATGTCCGAGGTTACTGAGTTTCCCATGAATAGTTTGTCTCCATTGACTTCTTTGAAATTGTGGAGTAGCTCCTTGTTGCAGCAGACATTATTGGAGCAATCTTACCTCAAGATGGTTCGGGGTGACCATGGGTTTGATGGTTTGGGCAAAGAGTTTAAGTTAGATTACCCTTGTATTTGATATGTATATGTGAGTGTGTATGTTTGTAAGATACACATATGACTCAGCTCGATAGCTTCGGATTTGGTGAAGGATGGAGTATCCGAGGGGCTATGGACAAGGTAGCAAGGACAAAAGCCGAGGGAAGTGACTTCGAGGCATACGCGAAGAATGACATTGGGACAAGCCGTAGGATTGAATACATCCGAAAGACGAGAGCCAAAGGAAGTAGTCTTGAAGGAAAGAGGTCAAGACTGTGAGGAAGAGTCAAGTGAGTCATAAGGGTGAGGGTCTGAGTGCTGAGAGACTGCACTCGGGGTATTATTTGACTCATACTTTCATCAGTCGATTGATTTAGTTGACTGGACAATCAACTAAGAGTGAACATAATACTTTGTTTGCTTAGCCAGTGTGGAGCAATCGACTGGTCTTCCATCAGTTGACTGGTATCCAGCCGTTGGAATGTAACGATCAAATTTCCATAGAGGGCAATCGACTGACACTTTCACCAGTCGACTAATAAGCGGGGTTTTTTCAACCCGTGGCCTATATAACCAAAGCTTGGGAGCTTGGTTAAGGTTAATGAAATAGAGATGGTTAACCCCTATTAGTAGTCTACCAGTGCCCTAGCGTCTTCTTGTGAGAGTTGTTGTGAAGTTTCTCCACACATAAGGAGCAACGTGAGCTAGCCAGAGTTTACTGGGGAGTTATCCATCGACGGATTAGGATCGTTCACTTTACAAATAACCGTGGAGTATGAGCTTTATCTCTGAACCACATTAAATGAGCATACTAGTTTGGTTTGCTTTCTTCACTTGTATTTATATTAGCTTTTGTATTCGTACTTGTATTCCTTGTATTCCGTTGTGTTGATAAATACATAGAAAAGTGATTTGGGGGCACCGTCTATCCAACCCCTTCAAGCCAGCCATCTGATCCTCAACAAGTGGTATCAGAGCAAAGTCACACTTCGTCGGACTAACCGCCGAGAAGAGCAACGTTCAAGGATGGCTGACTTGATAGCTCTGCCAAAATATAAAGGAGGGAGCTTATGGGACATCACCTATTGGATGATAAAGATGGAGGTCTTCTTTGAAACGGATTAGGACACCATGATGGTGGTCAAGGAGCCGTTCGAAGTCCCAAGAGATAAGAAAGGGAAAAGACTTTGACCAAGATATTGGACTGAGGAACAATGATCACGATTAAAGGCAAATAAGAAGGTAATATCGATTTTAATTTATATTTTACCTTCTAACATGATAAGTGATGTAGGTGAGTATGAGAATGCTCATAACTTATATAGCAAGATAAAGTTGGGTCTAAAAGAAGAACCTAACCCTACACACGAAAAGGAAGAGCCCAAGGAGAAGGGTTCAATGGTCCAAGAAGTGGAGGAGGAGCAACCAGAAGATGATGTGTGTTCGACTTCCGAGGAGAAGGAAGATGAGGTATCATTCGAGGAGGAGAAGGGTGAAGAAATGTCATCCGCACGTGTGGATGATGAAACATCATCAAGGGTTGAAGAAGAATCCAATACAAGTGAAGAGGAAGTTTTGGAAGTCAACCTAGCTAGTACCTCCACTGAAGTCCAGCCAAAGGACCACATCATTTGCTTCGGTTGCAATGAGAAGGGACACTACAAGAGTAGGTGTCCAATGAGTAAGAAGAAGGTAACTCTTAAACTCAATTCAATTCCTTTAGAATCAAATTTGAGTTGTAGGAAGAAGAAGGAGAAAAAGCACATTAGATGCTTCACATGTGGTGAAATGGGTTACTACCACACCAAATGCCCAAGAAGAGGAGAGCTCAAGAAGCTAGCCCATTTGAAGAAATAACAAGACTAATTAAATAGGAAATAGACACAAAGGAGTTATTTGGTTTGCAATTAGAAGATTGCTAATCCAAGGAGAATGAAGTGCACTATTTGAAGATCTCCTTCGAGCGGAGTAGCCTCTTATAGCGTTAACAGCACACAAACCAAAGTATAACAAAGAGAAATGGATTACAAGTTGTTGTTTCTAACTGTTGAAATCAGTGCTATACTTATAGCACTGTTCGGGCGCCTGGAAGGCTTCCGGGTGCTTGGAGGGGGGTAGAATTCTATCCCCAATGCGTCGGTCAATGTTTACATCATCGACGATAAAATTTGGGTTCCGGGCGCCTGAACTCAAATAAGGTCCCGGGCACCCGAAATGACTCCGGGCACCCGGACCACATAAGTCAACAGAGTTGACTTTTTACGGTCCAGTTCCTCTGCTCCAGTTCAGCTCGTCTTGGTCCGAGTCTTCCACTCTGGCTTCGCTAGCTTGGGTGATCTCGGCCATCCAGAATAGGGCTCACCCGAACCCAAGTTCCAGCCTTCTCCTCGAGCAGCCTTCCTCCCTGATTTCTCGTCCCTCAAACATCATGTACGTTCTTCTCGTCCATCGGTGTACTCTTTCGCGGCACCTCATCCCTAGGACACACCGAGCCCATCGGTTCTCTCCTCGTGCTGTCCTTCTCGCTAGCCGCATCTTCCGCTCGACTTCCTGTGCTCCTAAGCTCCTGCACACTTAGACACAAGGGTTAAACGAAACATGACCTAACTTAACTTGTTTGATCACATCAAAACACTTTGGGGTTCCAACAATAGGTTCCGATGCATGTTGCATATTTTCTTGGCGGTGTAAGTCAAAGTGTGTAGCCTTGACAATATAAGTCCATTTTTTGGGGGTGTAAGTCAAAATGTGTAGCCTTGGCAACATAAGTCCAAATGTGTTATAAGTATGTGTTATTGCTATTTGTTTTATCTAACTTAAACATATTGCCAAACATCAAAAAGGGGGAGATTGTTGGAGCAATCTTGCCTCAAGATGGTCCAGGGTGATCATGAGTTTTGATGGTTTGGGAAAAGGGTTTAAGTTATGTTTACCCTTGTATTTGATATGTGTATGTGAGTGTGCAGGTTTACAGGATACACATATGACTTACCTTGATGGCTTTGGGTCTAGTGAAGGATGAAATATCCGAGGGACCATGGACAAAGTAGCAAGGATAAGAGCCGAGGGAAGCAACTTTGAGGCATACGGGAAGGATGACATTGGGACAAGTTGTGGGCTTGAATGCATCGGAGGGACGAGAGCCAAAAGAAGTAGGCTTGAAGACAAGAGGTCAAGGCTGCAAGGAAGAGTTAAGTGAGTCGTAAGGGTGAAGGTCCAACTGCTGAGAGACTATACTCAGGGTACTAGTCGACTGATATTTTCATCAGTCGACTGGACAGTCGACTATGAGCGAACAGAATACTTTTGTTCACTCGGCCAGTGTGGTGCATGTTGGTGTGGGAAGCAACAGACGATCGAACCTGTGTTTTGATAATGGAAAAAGGTTCAAAGTTAAGGTTATTTGTTGTCTAACAAGTGTGAATGAACTTGCAGGAAAGTCCTAAGTGTTCTTAGGCAAAAGTCCTAATGGATTCTAGGTAGATAGAAAACCTTAGGGGGAGGTAACCCTAGATCCTAGGGGGTAGTGACCCTAGGTGAAAGTCATGGTGGGTCATGAACTTTGGGCAAAATCCTAGAGTCGGGGACTCTAGGTCAAAATCTTGGTGGTCATGGACCAGGTGAAAGACTGGACGGGTCAAGGATCAGACGTCCAGCGAGAAAGTCTTGAAGTCTCGGGCGCTGAGTAAAAGTTTAGTCAATTTGGAGGACCGGTTTGACAACAGGTAACTTCTCCTGAGAGGAGTAGGTGAGGATGTGTTCACTGTTAAGGGAACAGTAGACGTCGATCGACCTAGGGTTTTCGGTGGAAATCCGGAAGTTAGAACCGGACAGTCTGAAGGCTGTCAAAAGTTAGCTTTTATATTACTTTATTATTTGCTGTTATCATAACTTTGTTTTGTAGGAGAATAACGCTTTTTGCAGGGTCTAATTTTACCTCGTTCGGTTGATCAAACATTCAGATCAGTCGATTGAACCCCAGAACAAAAGGATCAGACTTGCAGTGAGTTGATCAGATTCGACCAAGGGATCAGTCGACCGAACCTCAGGTTCAATCGACTGAACCAAGGATGATCGAGTCAAGTTGATCAAATCAGATAAGCCAACGCGGTCAGTGGATTGTTACGAACCGCAAGTGTATGGTTACGTCGTTAGTAATATAAAAGATTATCGTATCAATAGGGACTGTTGATTAAGCACTAGTTAACTTCGCATGGAGAATTATCTAGACAAACGTAAAATTGGTTGGAAAAGAAAACAAGA
Organism: Zingiber officinale; assembly: GCF_018446385.1. Classification (NCBI taxonomy): domain Eukaryota; kingdom Viridiplantae; phylum Streptophyta; class Magnoliopsida; order Zingiberales; family Zingiberaceae; genus Zingiber; species Zingiber officinale. The sequence continues at coordinate 15,031,067 of NC_055995.1, forward strand.
GAAAGGAAAGAGGAAATAGAGAATGGATCTCAAGAGGGGTTGAGCTAAGAAGATGGAGGATGATAGATTCTAGGATTTCGATTTCCTTGTAATGCTAGGCGATGTTACATAGATTGCTTAGTTCCTAACCTCTATGTTCATGCTCTTGTAGGAAGTTAGATTCATTACCGACTCTCCCCTGCAGTGGATAAGACTGCATGATCTCTTACTTCATGTCCTATGTTACTAAATAGAAGTGATTCCTATGAAGTCCGTTAGCGGGGCAGCCCTATCACGACAGACACCCCTCGGTCATACAACATAGAAACACACTAACACATAATAACATAGAGATAGAAATAGTGATTATGTCCGATCCCCTACTTCCTTGTGGAGATTTGTTTCTCCCTTCAAGGTGATACCCTAGACGTCCGTTAGCGGGATAACCCTGTCACGACACCCCTATGTCATATAATCTAGGGTATCCCCCCTATGGGATTAACAATTCTACACAACTATTTGATAAAACATGCAAAAGATATATATAAGCATTCACACACACACACATCATCAAACATGAACAAGACATTAACAAGTTATTGAATAGAAACATGGCAAATCCATATAGTTTTACATCTCCATCACATTACAAATACTTCCTATATCCTAGATCTGGAGATCTACTCTATTGCAAAGGAATAACAACCCCAAAACATAAAGAAAAACATACTTACAACCCTAGATGTGAGAAGAAGGGGAAGAAGAGATGCTTGCCAATGATTTCGATGTCTTGGGGATGCCTCCTTGCTTCGGAGATGGATGGATCGTGAAGGAATGGAGGAGAATGAAGCTCTAGGGATAAAACATGCAAAATATATATATAAGCATTCACACACACACATCATCAAACATGAACAAGACATTAACAAGTTATTGAATAGAAACATGGCAAATCCATATAGTTTTACATCTCCATCACATTACAAATACTTCCTATATCCTAGATCTGGAGATCTACTCTATTGAAAAGGAATAACAACCCCAAAACATAAAGAAAAGCATACTTACAACCCTAGATGTGAGAAGAAGGGGAAGAAGAGATGCTTGCCAATGATTCCGATGTCTTGGGGATGCCTCCTTGCTTCGGAGATAGATGGATCGTGAAGGAATGGAGGAGAATGAAGCTCTAGGGCTTCCTCCTAAGGGGAGAACCCTCTAAGTAGAGGGACGAAGTTCCAAACCAAGATGAGTCAAAGAATGAGGATCTTGACCCTTTTATACCTCCTCCAAACAGACCAGGAAACCCAAGATTATAGGGGTCTGATAAACCGGATTTTTTACTCATTAAACCATGTTTTCTCATAATTCACCATGAACCAAAGTTGTAGCTTTTGAAATTATCTACAATCTGATATTTGGATCGAGCCCTAGCTCAAACCGAGCCAAAAGTTATGACAGTTCAAAGTTTAGTCTGCAGTCTGGGCGGAGGTCTAGATGAACCCACGGTTGGGAAGCACGGTCGTGCCACTTAGCATGGGTAGACAATGCTTTCTCTTTGTTGGATCATTTTACAATTGGTCTACAATCTACCCAGAATTCAGCACAGCTCTATTTTAGCATGGCACGACCCCATGTTCTTCGTCACACGACCGTGTGGAATCCACGCGGCCTCACCCAGCTTCCTCATGGGTTGAGTCACACGACTGTGTGGGTCACACGGTCGTGGCCTTCTTCTTCTCTGCTAAAGTCACACGGGTGTGTGGATTAACATGGTCATGACCTTCTTCGCCTCTGGAAAGTTGGCACGGTCGTGCCATTTAACACGACCGTGTGCTGCCTAGTCACGGGGATAATGGTACGGCCGTGTGGCTCACACGACTGTAACTTAATTTGCCTCTGATAGGGGAGCACGACCGTGTGGGTCACACGGTTGTGTCCTTCCTTATCTCTGGAACATTGGCACGACCAAAGCATGATAATGGCCACACGGTCGTGTGGCCTACACGACCCAAGCTCCTATGTGCGTTTTAGCTCCATTTTTGCTCCAAATCGCATCCCCATCAATCAAAAGAAGCAAAGAGCAGATCTCCAAACAAAATGTAATGGAAATATGACATTATAATGAAATAGGGTGCAATAAACATAGATTATGCTAATGAAATATAAGTAGATGTGCGTCAAGATATGCATAAAAGTATATATAATCTACGCACATCACGGATCGATCGACTGAACGGTGGGATCGGTCGACCGAATGAAGACTTCTATCCGAGCAGCAGAACCTGGATGGGAAGCTAAGCTGATTCAGGCAAGATCAGTTAACTGATCTGGGGGATCAGTCAACCAATCAGAGTTGGGTCAAACCTGATCTAGAGATCAGTGGATCTGGATCAGGTCTAAGGTGGCTATAAAAAGGGGGTCTCGGCCTGCACTTCAAAATACATAATTGAGAACTACTTATGTTCTTGTGTGCTACTCTGAAATGCTTCGACAACGTGCAACCGTTGCTCCAACAATCGACGAACTTCTACTTACTATTTTATTATTGGTATCAAAGTTTTTAATTGTACTTATTATCTGTACTTATTTTTGAATCTATAATGATTGCCCAATGAAAGCGATCAATGATCGGGGGCCTTGGAGTAGGAGTCGTCAAAGGCTTCGAACCAAGTAAAAGAAACTTTGTTAGCATTGCTTTTGTTTCTTTCCTCATTTCGCTACATTTACTTTGTGTTTTCTGAAACTAGTGAAAAAACCATGAGTGCTATTCACCCCCCTCTATCACGCATCGATCCTACAATTGGTATCAGAGCAGGGTTGCTACAAATTGGTGAAACCACCATTTAAGTAAATTTTTTTCCCATGGTAATTTTTAGATTTTTCGGAGTCAATCATAATTGATAAAGTTGCCGCCTTCTAATCAGTTTTATCGATCAAGTTTTTCACTTCTCGAAGTCGATGCAAATACCACTTGAGTTGTACTATATTCTCTCTCTCCCGCACTATTAATCCAAAACCAAGTCTTGGAACATTCGTTATTTTTCTTGTGTGCGAGATTTTTTTTAATGGCCCACCAAGAAGGCTACAGCACAACCCGCCCACCTTTTTTCTTTGGTGAGGATTTCAGCTACTGGAAGGGCTGAATGGAGTACCACATCAAGATGCAGGTGAAAATGTGGATAATCATCTAGGCAGAATTCATATTTCCCACCGAAGATGGAGTCCTCGTCCCTTGTGACAAATGGAATGCACCAACCTACAAGAAGATTGTAGCCGATGCAAAAGCAACACAAACTCTCCAATGCAGCATAACCAAAGAAGAGTTGAACCAGGTCAGTCCCTTCAACAGCGCAAAGGAATTATGGAAAAAATTGATCGAGCTGCACGAGGGTACTTCTAACACAAAGGTAAGAAAATGAGATCTAATATTAAACAAATTATATAATATAAAAATACTAGAAGATGAGTAGTGAGCTAGCTACATGCTTGCATCCAAGATCTTCTGAATAGACTCCACCCGATTGGACAGAAAGTGGAAAATCACGAAGTTATCAGGTATGCACTAAATGTTTTTCTGAGGAATACATTGTGGGCACCAATGGTAGATGCTTACAAGGTATCCAAGGATCTTTCTTCAATTATATTAGATGAACTCTTTTCATAATTTGAACTTCATGAATAGACTAATGCATTGCCAGGTGAGAAAGGTATTGCTTTGATTGTAGGTACAAGTAAAACACGAGAACCAAAGATCAAGCGCTATACTAAACCCGAGTCCGAAGATGAACCGGACTCAGAAGACAAGGATGAAATCATCGCCAAACTCATGAACCTAGTCCGAAGACTATATAAGAAGATGAAATGATTCACCAAAAGGGAGATCAGAAAGGTGATCCAATCAAAAACAACACAACCAAGCCCAAAAACCAAGTCCAAAGTAACTTACTATGGTGGCAACAAAAAGGGACACATCAAAACAAACTATCCAAACCAGAAGGAAATAAAGAAGCAACGGAAGAAGAAGACGCTACAAGTAACATGGGACAAATATTCATCAGAAGACTTCGATGAGGATCTCGAGTAGACAAGCTTCCTTGCACTTCTGGCACGAGAGCAAATCGACGATTCTGAAACCAAAAGTGAATCAGAAACCGAGTCCAAAAGAAGCCATGGATCCATATCCATTTCTGAAGGGCCAAACAATGCTATAAGTGCTTCTCAAGTAGATAAATTGTATAATTTAATTAATTATTTAATGCACAAATTAGCTAAGTTAAATATCCAAGTTAAGTCACTCCAAAATGAGGTAACATCCCTTAAGGAAGTGACTAGCTCAAGCTCCTTGACCGAATATGTTCAAACTCTTCAACTCAAGTTCAACAACTTGAGGAAGAAAATTCCAGTCTAAAAGGTCAAGTCAAGGAACTAAAGGACACATTGGAACAGTTCACCCTGGGTCCAAGAATCTTGATCTGATTCTTGGAAAATAAAGAGTCGTATATAATCAATCTGGACTTGGATACAAGACTAAACACAAATTTAAATCATATTTATCTCTTGTCAACCAAACAAATAAAAGAATAATCCAAGCATGGGTCCCTAAGTTTAACTTAATTAATCAAATTGGATTTGATCAATATTGGATACCCAAGGATCAAATCCATTACCTTGATAGACCCTATCGAGGCTATGATCCAGGGGGAGACAATAGAAAGACCATCCTCATTAGATAAATTTACTTGATGTATGTGTTACTGCTTTTCATTATACATGCTTAGATTAGGGTAGATAAGGACTTAAGCTTGATTGACACTTGACTAGTTAGACTTAGAATTTCTAGAAAGGAAATTAAATATTCAATTTCTTTAAAAGGCTTTGTCTAGAAGTGGTTGATGATCCAATACCCAAGAAGGCCTAGTGCCTCGCCACATCTTGAAAGCAATTATTGAAATAAATATTTAATTAGCTAACTGTTAAATCTCAGTCTAACTCAAATGTGAATCAATTCCTTAGATGTTAATCTAAAATGAAGAAAAAATTAACCATCTCACAAAATCCTTAAGGTTCCCTGATTGACAATCTAGAAAAGGGTGTAATCGACTTAAGGTTAAAATTAGTTAACTTAACTCAACCCAAACTAACCTTAACTCAACCAAACTAAACTTAACTTAACTCAAACCAAACTAAACTTAACTTAACTTAACTCAACCCAAACTAAACTTAACTTAACTCAACCTAAACTAAACTCTAACTTAACTAAACTAAACTAAACTTTTACTTAAATCAACTCAACTTAACTCAACCAAACTCAACTTTACCCAAACTAAACTCTAACTTAACTCAGCTAAATCAAACTCAACTAAAATTAAATTGACTTTAATATAATCCAATTAACTTAAGTGAATCAACCATCTCACAATCACCCATAGGTATAACATGATTGACAACCTAGATTGGGTGAGAAAGAAATTAAGGAGTTGAACTCAATCAATCTATCTTATAAATACATTTAAAATTGGATCCAAATCAAATGCTCAATGTGTAGGAACATAATGATTTAGACTAATGGATGTTGGATAGTGGGTACTCCAGACACATGACTGGAGATCGATTGAAGTTCACCAAGCTAAAATTCAAAAACCTATGGTCAGTTGCATTTGGCAACGACGGAAAGCTTAAGATAATTGAAACAGGTAATATTGAACTAAGTTCTGATTTTATTGTTCAAAAAATTTTATTATTTGATAAATTTAATTTCAACTTACTTAGTATAAGTCAACTGTGTGACTCTGGCTACCTAGTAACATTTTTTAACTTTGATTGCTTAATTAAAAATATTGAAAATCTTAAAATTATACTTAAGGGAATTAGGAAAAGTAATATTTACACAATTAACCTACCAACCTCCTCACTAAAGTGTCTTCTGACACAATAAAAGGAAATTAAGTTGTGGCACAAAAGACTTGGTCACACTCACATCAAATTCATTTAAAAAATGAGTAAAAATGGCGTAGTTAGAGATTTATCCAAATTAAAAAACTTAGAAAATTTAATTTGTAATGTTTGCCAACAAGGTAAACAAACTAAGTCAACCCACAAACTCACAAACCTAAATCAAACCAACTCAATACTTGAGCTCCTACATTTAGACCTATTTGATTCACACGGAGCTAAGTCACTAACCAAAAACCAATACTGCTTAGTTATAATTGATGATTACTCAAGATTTACTTGGGTAAAATTTCTAAAAACCAAAGATGAAACCTTTGAAATCTTTAATAATTTTTGCAAGTTAATAGAAAATGAAAAAGATACTAAAATTAAAATAATTAGAAGTGATCATAAGAGAGGAATTTGAAAATCATAAATTTCCTAAATTTTGTGAAATTAATGGATATAAACATGAGTTCTCATGCCCTAGAACTCCCCAACAAAATGGATTAGTAGAACGAAAAAATAGAACATTACAAGAAGCTGCTAGAACCATATTAAATGAATACAAACTAAGCAACCAATTTTGAGTTAAGGCAATAAACACAACATGCTATATTCAAAATAGAATATTAATTAATAAATTTCACAATAAAACTCCTTATGAAATATATTACAACAAAATATCCAATCTAAATTATCTGAAAGTGTTTAGATGTAAAGTACACATATTAAATACTAATGATTATTTAGGTAAATTTACGTCAAAATCTTCAATGGGCATCTTCTAAGGGTATTCAACAACCAGTAGAGTTTTAAAGTTTATAACAAAAATATCCTAAAAATGGAAGAAACAACCAATGTAAATTTTGAAGAAAATAACCAATCTAATGTAATCAGTGAAAATAACAACCAAATTACCAGAAATATATAAGATGATGAAGATAATGAAATTAGACTTGAATCAAGTGACTCAGAAGAACTAATTGTTGGCCCCTAACATAAGACCATCTAGAATAAACCTTAACCACCAATCTGACCAAATTTTAGGTGACCCAATTCTAGGAGTTTGAACTAGATCATCTTATAGAAACCTAAGACAAATATCTCTTATTTCTAAAATTGAACCCAAAACTATAGAAGAAGTCCTACCTGGCCCAGATTGGATAATTGCAATGCAAGAAGAACTAGCTCAATTTGAAAGAAACTAAGTCTGGGAACTTGTACCTAGACCCATATAAATCTATAATTGACACTAAGTGGGTATTCAGAAATAAACTAGATGATAAAGGTGAAATAGTTAGAAATAAGGCTAGACTAGTAGCAAAGGGGTTCAACCAAGTAGAAGGGTTAGATTATGATGAAACCTATGCACCCTTAGTCAGACTTGAATCCATAAGGATGCTGCTATCCTATGTAGCACATAAAGTATTCAAGTTATACCAAATGAATGTAAAATCTATATCCCTAAATGAGTTCATCAAAGAAGAGTTCTATGTAAATCAACCCTAGGATTTGAAGACCTAGATCACCCAAACCATGCCCTTAGGTTAAAGAAAGCTTTATATAGACTAAAAAAGCACCTAGGACTTGGTTTGAGTGACTATCAACATATCTAACATCTAAGGGATTTAACTAAGGCCAAATAGACCAAACACTATTTGTTAAAACCTTAGAAAAATATATTTTTTTTATCGCTCAAATTTATGTAGATGATGTTGGATCGAAAGTCCTAAAGGGGGGGGGGGTGAATAGCGCTCATGACTTTCACTTGTTTCGTATTCGGAAATCGTTCGAGAGTTTAAGCAGCAGAAATAAAACAACAAAAGAACAATCACACAGAACAACCCAAGGATTTACTTGGTTCGGAGCCTAGGGTGACTCCTACCCCAAGGCCCGCGATCGTTGATCGCTTACTGTGGGCAACAACTATTTCACGCAAAATGTTTACAAATATGTATTACAATAAGTGCAATAATAAAACTTTATACCGACGACAATAATCGGAATCTCGGAGCTTCAGGTCATCGGGGACTTGTAACAGCACTTCTGGGCGTATTTTGGAGTAGCACTTGATGTAAGATCATGTTTTTTCTTGTTGTTGAAGGAGCTGCTCGAAGTCCTCTTTTATACAGTGCTGGAGGCGCCTCCAATACCATCCAAGGTGCCTCCAGGCCTCCGAGTCAACCGCGTGGATCACTGTTGAACTCGTCGCACCTTATCGGCTTGAAGGCGCCACCATGGCCGTCCAAGGCGCCTCCAATCCTTGGTCCAAGGTGCCTTCAGTCCCAATGAAGGCGCCTCCAGCTCCTCTAGACAGCTGGCTTTGGCTTGCACCCGAGGCACCTCCAAGCTCCATGAAGGCACCTCGGATACTGTTCATCCGAGGTATAAGTTGCTTCTTTGATCCTGCAAAATGTGTTAGTCCCAAACACATACCCTGTAAAATAAAGTTAGCATAGAAATAGGTATACTAAATAAAATATCGACAGTCAACGGACTGTCCGGGTCTGACTTCGGATTTCCAACCGGAAACCCTAGGTCGACCCGACGCCTACTATTCCCTCTACGGGGAATGCGTCCTCACCTACTCCCCTCAGGAGAGATTACCTGGTGCCAGTCCGGTCCTCCAGACCGATTGAACTTTCTGCCTAGGGTTACCATCCCCTAGGACCTAGGGTTACCGCCCCCTAGGGTTTTTCTCCACCTAGGGTTACCACCCCCTAGGACCTAAGAGAACCCCCCCTTAGGATTTTCCTCCACATAGGATTACCGCCCCCTAGGACCTAAGGTTACCACCCCTTAGGATTTTCCTATCACCTAGGGTTACCACCCCCTAGGACCTAGGGTTACCACCCCCTAGGGTTTTTCACCTGCCTAACCGCAGTTAGGAATTTCCTGCAATCTCATTTAAGCACATTAGATAACAAGGAACCTTAACTTTGAATCCCTTTGCCATTATCAAAACTTTGATTCGATCGTCGGATGCTTCTCGCACCAACAATCTCCCCCTTTTTGATTATGGCAACAAAGATTCAAAGTTAAGTAAAACAAGATGCACAATATCAAGATAAGCAAACTATAAGCATGATTTAAGCATCGTGTATAAGGCTCCCCCTTAATGAGAGCTCTGCTTTTCTTAACACTTAATTCAAATTAGTATACTTAATTTGAATTTGTCCTACACTTAATTTGAATTTGTCCTACTCTCCCCCTTTGCCATATATCAAAAAACTTTTGTTGAAGGAAGGGGACAAGTTGTAAGGTCTAAGTTTTTTAAAACCAATAAATTACGTTTTTAACCAAGCAATATTTTTAGTAGGTTTAAAATTACCTTAGTTTTGAAGAACTTAGCCAAAATATGGGAAAAGGTAGGTTAAATATTTTTGAAAGGTAGCCAAAATAAAGTAAGTTTTGAAGAACTTACTTTAGGCTAAGTTTGCAAAAGAGAAATTTTTGAAAGGCTTTGTTGAAGAAATATTTCGTTAAATTTTTTTTTAAAAGCCTTTAAAACCATTGATTTCGAACAGCCTTTATTAATTAGTTTAACAACTCTTTATAGAAGTCAGAAGGAAAATTTTTTAAGAGGTTTGAAAATCCTTAAAGGCAAGGGAGGAGCAGTAAGGTTAAAACCCTAATGTCCAAGCATGAGTTTAAAAATTAATCAATTACCTTTAGCAGGGTATCAGAGCCTTAATGTGCAAGCTGAGTTAATATGAACTTTTAATATCCTTAACTAGATGTCTAACCTTTAGCTACTGGTTGAATACCTAGAGGGCACCAGTTTTCACTTGGTTAGTTAAGTTAAGTTAGTAATCCAGTTAGATTTGACTAGGGATGGTGTTGGTGCAGTGAGCACCAGATGATCGAACCTGAGTTTTGATTATGGCAAAGGGCTCAAAGTTAAGTGGTGGTGTTATCTAATAAAGTTCATGGAGCTTGCAGGAAAGTCCTAAGTGATACTTAGGCAAAAGTCCTACCTGCGGTTAGGCAGGTGAAAACCCTAGGGAGTGGTAACCCTAGGTCATAGGGGGTGGTAACCCTATGCGGAAAGTCTTGGCAGGTCGATGGCTTCAGGCAAAAGTCCTAGGGGGTGGTAACCCTAGGTGAAAAGTCCTGGTGTCGCGAACCAGGTGAAAGTCTGGACTAGCCGGAAAGCGGATGTCCAGCAGAAAGTCCGGAAGCGTCGAGTGCCGAGCAAAAGTCCAGTCGATCTGGAGGATCATACTGGCAACAGGTAAATCTCCTGAGTGGAGTAGGTGAGGACGCGTTCCCCGTAGAGGGAACAGTAGGCGTCGGGTCGACCTAGGGTTTCCGGTTGGAAACCTGAAGTCAGACTCGGACAGTCCGGAGACTGTTAATACTGTTGTATTATGTGCTAACTTTGTGCTGCAGGGTAGTGTTTGGGACTAACGTATCTTGCAGGTGCAAAGGAGCAACTTAAAGCCTCGGATGAACAGTGTCCAAGGCGCCTCCATGGAGCTTGGAGGCGCCTCGGATGCAAGGCTGGAGCTGGCTGCGAGAAGCTGTTCAAGGCGCCTTGATGAACAGTGGAAGGCGCCTTGAACAGATGAAGGCGCCCTGTGAACAGTGGAAGGCGCCTTGAGTCTGTGATAAGATTCGACCAGTTCGCTCCTCATCTCCCCGGCTGACTCGGCTGTTCAAGGCGCCTTGGTGAACAGTAGAAGGCGCCTTGAACACCCTTTATAAGGGGTTTCGACCAGCAGCTCTGAAGAACATCTTCCAAGTGAACTGTTTGCTACAAGCTGCCTACGAGACAATCCCGAAGTGCTGCAACGACACCTCGACACCCCGGAGCTTCAGATTTAGTCTTTTGGTGTCGGTATAATCTTTTTACTGCTTTGATTTGTAATTAGTTTGTAATAGTTTTTGCGAGCTTATAGTTGTTGCCCACGGAAAGTGATCAAGGATCGCGGGCCTTCGAGTAGGAGTCGATCAAGGCTCCGAACGAAGTAAATTCTCCTGTCTTTGTGTGCTTGTTTTCTTTATTCCGCTGCGTTTTAACTCTTACGATTCCGATAATCGTTCAAAATAGCCACGAGCGCTATTCACCCCCCCCCCTCTAGCGCGGTCTCGATCCAACAATTGGTATCAGAGCGGGGTCGCTTTGAACTGGTGCAACCACCATTCAAGCATTTTTCGTGGCTTTGTCGTTTATATAGGTTGAAAATATAACCTTACGCCTTTCGTTTTTTCCCTCCAAAATTATTTTCGAAAAATTCATTTTCATCTTTTCACGGTTTATTAGTATTGATAAAATATTGAATTTGGCAAAATTTGAAATAGTATTTTTTAAATATTTTTTAATAATATTTTATTATTTTTTTTCGAAACTGGTGAACTTCTATTTCTATCCTTCCATACCGCACTGCTAATCCAGGATCAAGTCCTGGTACATTTTTTTTGCTATTTTTTGTGGGCAAGGTTCTTTTAAATGGCCCTCCAAGAAGGCTTTAGCACTTCTCGCCCCCCGCTCTTCTCCGGCGAAGACTTTGCCTATTGGAAGAACCGGATGATCTACCATCTCAAGACGCAAGTCGAGATGTGGATCATCATCCAGACCGGTCTCGAGCTACCACTTGACGGCGCTGGAGAACTCGTTTCATGCACTAACTGGGATACCAGCATAAGAAAGAAGGTCAAAGCTGATGCCAAAGCAACCTGTATGATGCAATGCGGGTTGACAAAAGAAGAACTGAATAGAGTCGGACCATTTTCAAGTGCGAAGGAGCTGTGGAACAAACTAATCGAGCTGCACGAGGGCACGTCAGACGCTAAAGTAAGTAAGCGTGATTTAATTTTAAATAAATTATATAATATTAAAATGCAGGAAGGTGAGACGGCGAACCATCTTCACGCATGCATCCGGGACCTACTCAACGGGCTTCATGCGATCGGCCAAAAGGTGGAAAACCGCGACGTAATAAGGTACGCGCTAAGTGCTTTTCCGAGAAACACTTTGTGGGCATCCATGGTTGATGCTTACAAAGTTTCCAAGGATTTATCCTCAATAAAACTAGATGAATTGTTTTCTGAATTAGAATTGCATGAGCAGACTAATGCACGCCCGGTCGAGAAAGGTGTTGCTTTGGTTGCAGGTACTAGCAGAACGAGTGAACCGACGTCAAGGCGCAAATCCAAAATAACAGAGGACGAAGACGATGAATCAGACGCAGAAGACGAACACGAAGTTATTTCCAAGTTGATAAAACTCGTACGGAAGATGTGCAAGTCGAAGAAGGCAACTCAAATGAACACAAAGGACAGATCAGATGTCACCTGCTACGGCTGTAACCAAAAAGGTCACTACAAGCCAGATTGCCCAAACAAGAAGAAAAGAAGAAAGGCATTGAAAGCAACCTGGTCCGAGTCGTCAGACGAATCCGAGACTGACAAGGAAGAAGAACCAACGAGCTTTCTCGCGTTACCGGTGCAGGCTAACATAATTGACGAAATCGAGTCCGAACTCGAGTCCGAAGTTGAGAGCGAGTCAGAAACAGAGTCCGAGCGAAGCCACGGATCCGCATCCGTTTCCGAAGGCCCGATCCCCATTGTAAGTTCTTTTCTCGCCGAAACTCAAATAGATGACTTAAGAAATTTAGTTCCTTATTTGCTTAAAAAATTGGCTAAATCCAATATCCGGGTTAAGTCGCTCCAAAAGGAAGTAATAGCCCTTAAGGAAGCGACTGACTCGAGTTCTTTAACTGAGTCAGTTCAAGTTGGAAGTTCAACTCAAGTCCAACAACTTGAGGAAGAAAATTCCAATTTGAAAACTCAAATTAAAGAACTCAAGGATACGTTAGAACGTTTCATGTTGGGTTCCAAGAATTTGGACCTGATTCTTGGAAAACAGCGTGCCGTTTACAACAAATCCGGACTTGGATTCAAGCCCAAAACTAAATATAGATCATATCTGTCGTTGGTAAATAGAAATAAAAGGAACATAATTCAAGCATGGGTCCCCAAGTCCAACCTCGTTAATCAAGTTGGACTTGGACAATATTAGGTCCCCAAGGATCAGGTCCACTACCTCGATAGACCATATCGAGGCTATGATCCAGGGGGAGCAAGAAGGAAAACAATTTTAATAAATTAAATTTAAAATTCAAATTCAAAATTCGAAATTAAATTAAAATTCAAAAATTCAAAATTCAAATTAAAATTCGAAATTAAATTAAAATTCAAAAATTCAAAATTCAAATTACAAATTCAAAATTCAAAATTAAATTAAAATTCAAAATTTGAAATTTCAAAAATTCAAAATTTAAATTACAAATTCAAAATTCGAAATTAAATTAAAATTAAAAAATTAAATTAAAATTCAAAATTCGAAATTAAATTAAAATTTGAAATTAAATTAAAATTCAAAAATTCAAAATTCAAATTACAAATTCAAAATTTGAAATTTAATTAAAATTCAAAATTCGAAATTAAATTAAAATTAAAAAATTCAAATTACAAATTCAAAATTCGAATTCAAAATTAAATTCAAAATTTGAAATTAAAATTCAATAGAAGGAGGATCCAGAATAGCTGGCACCCCCAACTAAATTACCCGACTGGGTAACCGAACTTAATCTACCCGAAATGGGTAAACAAGAGTAGACTACCCGGCAGGGTAATCAAGGTTAGATAAAATGGGCTAGGTTTAACTTTACTAACAGTACTGGTGAAGTTTTTGGATGATAGTACGTTAGGGAAGCTTGGGCATCGCATGTCTAGGAAGATATGACTTCGACCTGGTGCATTTGGCCAAGTGGAACTGACCGAAGCTACCCTTAAATGGATCCTAACTAGTTAGACCAAGTTTTAGTATTAAGTTCAATGGGTAGGACTATTTGGAAAACCTCGAAGGCATGGTTACTTTAATGAGTTCCTTATGACTCACCATAGCCCAGAAGTTTATCCAAAAAATGCTTACTTGTTGAACCCAAAGCTAAACCTGAATCTAACACAAAGTTAAACAAAACCTCAATTCATCTCACAACAATTATAAGATTATCTGATTGAAAACTTAGATCGGGTGAGATGACTAAGAAATTTAGAAATTCAAAATTAAATTATTATAATTCTATAATTAAATTCTTAATTAATATTATTCTCTCAAATGAAATTAATTTCAAAATTATTTGAAAAATTCTTTTAAAACTTCATTTCAAAAATCTTTTAAAACTTCATTTCAAAAATCTTTTAAAAATCATTTTAAAAATCTTATAAAAATCATTTCAAAAATCTTTTAAAAATCATTTAAAAAATCTTTTAAAATTAAATAAAAAATCCTTTGAAAAATCATTTTAAACTTAATTTCAAAAGCTTTGAAAAATCCTTTGAAAAATCTTTTTGAACTTGAAAAATCCTTTGAAAAATCACTTTAAATTTAATTTCAAAAGCTTTAAAAAATCCTTTGAAAAATCATTTTAAACTTAATTTCAAAAGCTTTGAAAAATCCTTTGAAAAATCATTTTGAACTTGAAAAATCCTTTGAAAAATCATTTTAAACTTAATTTCAAAATCCTTTGAAAAATCTTTGAAAAACTTATTTAAAAATTATTTGAAAAATCTTTGAAAAACTTATTTAAATTATTTGAAAATTTTATTTAAATAAAAAATCCTTTGAAAAATCATTTTAAACTTAATTTCAAAAGCTTTGAAAAATCCTTTGAAAAATCATTTTGAACTTGAAAAATCCTTTGAAAAATCATTTTAAACTTAATTTCAAAATCCTTTGAAAAATCTTTGAAAAACTTATTTAAAAATTATTTGAAAAATCTTTGAAAAACTTATTTAAAAATTATTTGAAAAATTTATTTAAATAAAAAATCCTTTGAAAAATCATTTTAAACTTAATTTCAAAAGCTTTAAAAAATCCTTTGAAAAATCATTTTAAACTTAATTTCAAAAGCTTTGAAAAATCCTTTGAAAAATCATTTTGAACTTGAAAAATCCTTTGAAAAATCATTTTAAACTTAATTTCAAAATCCTTTGAAAAATCTTTGAAAAACTTATTTAAAAATCCTTTGAAAATTCATTTCAAAAATCTTTTGAAAATTCTTTTCAAAATCTTTTAAAATTAATTCAATTACTGTCAAAATATTAATTTAAAAAGATTTAAAAAATATTCAATTCTCAAATTCTGATTGCTAAAGTTAACTCTAATTAATTTTCAATAAATTCTCAAAAGTTTAGCATTTTCTCATTTGGAACTTAAATTTTCAATATTTTCAAATATGAATCACGTCTCAAACTCATTCATAAGCTGCACATGTTTGATAATCTAGAATGGATGAGCTGGAATTAGGATAATATAAAGTTCTTCTTATGCTTGTACTCTAAGACCCTAAGAATTTAATTTGGCATTAATTAAGGGGGAATGAACAGAGTCATGCTAGTACTTTAAGCCTAAACAAATTCCTTTAGGGCTCTGATACCCAATCAAGTTAAATAATTTAATTTGACTCATGCTTGGACACCTAAACTCAAAGAATTTATTAAGGCATTAATTTAAAATTTAAATTATCTATGCAACAATTCTTTTCAAACACCTTATGAATTGAGCTAAGTACTTCACCTAAATTTCTTTTAAGTCTGAGTACTTAACTATGCTACCCTTTAGGGGGAGCTTAAATTAACTAGACTATTTCTCTCTTCTTAATTCTTTTTGATTTATGTCAAAGGGGGAGAGAAAAGTCAAAGTTAAGAAATCAAGAATGAAAGGAGGAGCATAAACTTTAAATTTTATTTATGCATTGATGCTTCTGGTTAACTTTCATTATTTATTCCTTTATTTAAATGTTATGTTCTACTTAACTTTGAACCAAGATTGCCATAATCAAAAAGGGGGAGATTGTTGGTGCAATGAGCACCAGATGATCGAACCTGAGTTTTGATTATGGCAAAGGGCTCAAAGTTAAGTGGTGGTGTTATCTAACAAAGTTCATGGAGCTTGCAGGAAAGTCCTAAGTGATACTTAGGCAAAAGTCCTACCTGCGGTTAGGCAGGTGAAAACCCTAGGGAGTGGTAACCCTAGGTCATAGGGGGTGGTAACCCTATGCGGAAAGTCTTGGCAGGTCGATGGCTTCAGGCAAAAGTCCTAGGGGGTGGTAACCCTAGGTGAAAAGTCCTGGTGTCGCGAACCAGGTGAAAGTCTGGACTAGCCGGAAAGCGGATGTCCAGCAGAAAGTCCGGAAGCGTCGAGTGCCGAGCAAAAGTCCAGTCGATCTGGAGGATCATACTGGCAACAGGTAAATCTCCTGAGTGGAGTAGGTGAGGACGCGTTCCCCGTAGAGGGAACAGTAGGCGTCGGGTCGACCTAGGGTTTCCGGTTGGAAACCTGAAGTCAGACTCGGACAGTCCGGAGACTGTTAATACTTCATATTTGTTGTATTATGTGCTGACTTTGTGCTGCAGGGTAGTGTTTGGGACTAACGTATCTTGCAGGTGCAAAGGGGCAACTTAAAGCCTCGGATGAATAGTGTCCAAGGCGCCTCCATGGAGCTTGGAGGCGCCTCGGATGCAAGGCTGGAGCTGGCTGCGAGAAGCTGTTCAAGGCGCCTTGAACAGATGAAGGCGCCCTGTGAACAGTGGAAGGCGCCTTGAGTCTGTGATAAGATTCGACCAGTTCGCTCCTCATCTCCCCGGCTGACTCGGCTGTTCAAGGCGCCTTGGTGAACAGTAGAAGGCGCCTTGAACACCCTTTATAAGGGGTTTCGACCAGCAGCTCTGAAGAACATCTTCCAAGTGAACTGTTTGCTACAAGCTGCCTACGAGACAATCCCGAAGTGCTGCAACGACACCTCGACACCCCGGAGCTTCAGATTTAGTCTTTTGGTGTCGGTATAATCTTTTTACTGCTTTGAATTGTAATTAGTTTGTAATAGTTTTTGCGAGCTTATAGTTGTTGCCCACGAAAAGCGATCAAGGATCGCGGGCCTTCGAGTAGGAGTCGATCAAGGCTCCGAACGAAGTAAATTCTCCTGTCTTTGTGTGCTTGTTTTCTTTATTCCGCTGCGTTTTAACTCTTACGATTCCGATAATCGTTCAAAATAGCCACGAGCGCTATTCCCCCCCCCCCCCCCCCCTCTAGCGCGGTCTCGATCCAACAGATGGATCATTTAACTTGATTAATGTAGAGTTAGTTTAACGCCCAACCTCACTATGATACACAGAGATAAGCATTCTGGAGTCCAGGCTGTACTCTATGTATCTCACGCCGTTCTAAGTTCCTTTCAAACACAAACAAGTTATGCCTAGTGTGTTTGTGAGATATTCTGGTTGAAGCTAGGGGAGCATGATATCTAAGGGGAAGATTCTAGGCTAAGTCCAAATTTTGAAAGACTAATAAGATTGGGATTTTGAAAACATTATTTTTCCTAGAATTTTAAAAGATAATTTTACGATTAGATAATTTTTTGAAAAAAAATTTAAAGTTAGATGTTTGAAAATCACGATCTATTCTACCACATATATCAAGCAAAATAGAAGACCATAGAGGACTGGTATGCAGAAATAAGCAGAGTAACTGACTTCTTCTAGGCATGAGTACAACTAGACGAGGAAATGAAAGTGTCTGTGTCCAACATCCAAGGTCCAATGCATGAGATGAGAGCGTCAAAGAGTAGGGTCATCGGCTGGAGGGTCGTCAGCTAGAGGTGGTGCAAGGGGCTGCTCGGGTGCAGGCTGTCCCTGGCGACGTATCTCACCACGGAGAGAAGCGAATCCGACAGCTATCTCGAATCGTAGGGATCGGAGGAAGCGATGGCTATCTAGAATAGCCCGTCGTGTCTGAATAGACTGAACCTCGAGACGAGCGAGTCTGTCCTCGACGGAAAGTGGTGTCGAAGTCGAAGGTCTGGCTGAAGTGGAAGGCCCGGCGGAGGTGGAAGGTAATGGATCTCCGAAAAACTCCTCGGCTAAGATGTCAGGCCACTCAATGTCGGGCGGTGCATCCTCGGCCTCTAGATCAACTGAAGCAGCGACTGGCTGTGGTCGACCCTTCCAGGCTAGAATCCCCTCAGCGGTGACCTCTATACTGGCTAATCGAAGACTACACTGCCCTAACTCGTCGTATGATGTAAGTGGGATAAGTGTCCCTATGGCTGTGTCTATCCTGAAGGTTAAAAAGATCTGAGTCAAGATATGATAGTAGGGCATGTGGACTACTCCTGATGTGACTGTACTAGATGCATGTATGATGTTTTGGAACATATGCAGTGCAATATCTATATCTAAATGCTGACTCAGGGCATACAGAAAGAATGAGTGAGAGGATCGCATCTTCGGGACGTCCCGAGATGTGATCGGCAAAATGCATGCTGTCAGGACTCTGTACATAACGTAGTCTTGAACCCTAAGAAGAGTGGACCTGAACTTAGTTAGGCCGAATGGTCTCTCCTCCCCGAAAAAATGCATATTGATGGTGTCTAATTTGATATGCGAATAGGGATCACCAAATGGTAGATCTCTACCTAGGTAGCATAGGAATGCACATGTAGACTCCCTAAACTCTAAACTAGTGGGAATCAAGGAGGGAGTAAACTAGAAGTCTGTTCCACCAACTCTGGTGGAATACGTGCTATCATCAACCTTCTCGAGGTTGTGATAGAACTGTGCACACAAATCCTGGTTTACTGTATTGTTGCAGTAAACCAGTTTCCCTAACTGATAGTGTTCTATCATCTGGATTGCGAGGTGACAGAACTGGGCAAAAAATGACCTACCTACGTACCTAGGTTTAATAGATTAAAATTTAAACCTTGCAAAGTCTACCCTATGCCGCTCTGAGCGGAATCTAGGATCTATAGATGGGGTCTTAGCCGGTGTAGGATCAGCGTGTCGGCGTTTTCTAATTTATGCAACATATAACTAGAAAAAAATACAGAACAATAACATATAAGGACAATATGATGGTTTAAGGTGTACCTAGGAGACATTGTAGGATGATTGAAGGAGTTTGGACGGGTTGAAGGCGCCTTAGAGGGGAGAAATCGCCGGATTTGGAGAGAAAATCGCGTGGAAAAACTTGAGTCATGAACGAACAGAAAGTGTTCTGTTCATTTCTGAAATTCGGGATTTAAGGCGCCTTAGACGATGCTTAAGGCACCTTAAGTAGATTGTTTGAGGCGCCTCGAGGAGCATCCGAGGCGCTTTTAGTTGAGGCGGCGAGAGATTTCCCGCCGTGATTGAGGGCGCCTCCCACGTGTGGGAGGCGCCTTCGACGCACGCCTATGTGTCTAACATATTTTTTTTTAAAATAAATTTTTTAAAAAATATTAAGTTAATTTAATTTTGAAAAAGATATTAAGTTAATTAAATTTTGAAAAAAAACATTAAGTTAATTAAAAAAATATTAAGTTTATTAAATTTGAGAATTATTTAAGGTAATCGAATTTGAAGAATATTTAAGTTAATTAAAATTTGAAAAGTTAATTAAATTTTGAAAAATATTAAGTTGTTTTAAATTTTAGAAAACCATTAAGTTAATTTTGGGAAAAATATTTAAGTTAATTAAAATTTGAAAAGTTAATTAAATTTTTGAAAAATATTAAGCTAATTAAAATTTGAAAAATATTCAAGTTAATTAAATTTGAAAAGTTAATTAAATTTTGCAAAATATTAAGTTAATTAAAATTTGAAAGTTAATTAAATTTTGAAAAAGTATCAAAGTTAATTAAATTTTGAAAAATATTAAGTTAATTAAAATTTTGAAAAGTTAATTAAATTTTGAAAGATATTAAGTTAATTAAAATTTGAAAAATGATTAAGTTAATTAAATTTTGAAAAAGTATTAAAGTTAAATTAAATTTTAAAAAGTATTAATTAAATTTTGAAAAATATCAAAGTTAATTAAATTTTTAAAAACTATTAAGTTAAATTAAATTTTGAAAAATATTAAGTTAATTAAAATTTTGAAAAGTTAATTAAATTTTGAAAGATATTAAGTTAATTAAAATTTGAAAAATGATTAAGTTAATTAAATTTTGAAAAAGTATTAATTAAATTTTGAAAAATATTAAGTTAATTAAAATTTTGAAAAGTTAATTAAATTTTGAAAGATATTAAGTTAATTAAAATTTAGAAAATGATTAAGTTAATTAAATTTTGAAAAAATATTAATTAAATTTTGAAAAAGTATTTCAAGAGATTTCCCGATCGACTATGTTTTATGATAGTTTAAAGTCTCCGGTTCCTCCCAAGAAGGCCTATCCGGGTTACTTCATGCGATTTCCCGATCGACTATGTTCTTGATAGTTTAAAGTCTCCGGTTCCTCCCAAGAAAACCCGTCCAGGCTACTTCAAGAGATTTCTCGATAGACTATGTTCTTGATAGTTTAAAGTCTCCGGTTTCTCCCAAGAAGACCTGTCCAGGCTACTTCAAGAGATTTCCTGATCGACTGTGTTTTATGATAGTTTAAAGTCTCCGGTTCCTCCTAAGAAGACCCGTCCAGGCTACTTCAAGAGATTTTCCGATCGACTATGTTCTTGATAGTTTAAAGTCTCTGGTTCCTCCCAAGAAGACCTGTCCAGGCTACTTCAAGAGATTTCCCGATCGACTATGTTTTATGATAGTTTAAAGTCTCCGGTTCCTCCCAAGAAGACCCTTCCGGGTTACTTCAAGAGATTTCCCGATCGATTATGTTCTTGATAGTTTAAAGTCTCCGGTTCCTCCCAAGAAGACCCGTCCAAGCTACTTCAAGAGATTTTCCGATCGACTGTATTTTATGATAGTTTAAAGTCTCCGGTTCCTCCCAAGAAGGCTCGTCCGAGTTACTGCATGCGATTTCCCGATCGACTATGTTCTTGATAGTTTAAAGTCTCTGGTTCCTCCCAAGAAGACCCGTTTGGGTTACTTTAAGAGATTTCCCGATCGACTATGTTCTTGATAGTTTAAAGTCTCCGGTTCCTCCCAAGAAGACCCGTCCAGGCTATTTCAAGAGATTTCCCGATCGACTATATTCTTGATAGTTTAAAGTCTCTGGTTCCTCCCAAGAAAACCCGTCCAGGCTACTTCAAGAGATTTCCCGATCAACTGTGTTTTATGATAGTTTAAAGTCTCCGGTTCCTCCCAAGAAGGCCCGTCCAGGTTACTTCATGCGATTTCCCGATCGACTATGCTTTATGTAAAACTAAGATGCTAGCACTAACCTTGTGATGGTTTAACACTTTTGAGATTTTCTTAAGGGAGCCTGGTAGGTCCTTCCTTAATGCTCCCGATCAACAGCTACTTGAGCAGAGTAAGAAGGTTTACCCGGTGATCATTATGTTATTAAAATCGTGTCTATTTTTCGGGCGATACTTGTCCTGCACTATATTTATCAAATTGAATGAAGTACATAAATTATGAGCATACTTGTTATTTGTTCACAGGGAAACTGCTTCAAGTAAATTTGATTTATTCTCTCGGACGTATTCTTGAATGATATGAGCTTGTTAAGTTCGGTAGGGCTGTAAATAATTTGCACTCCATGGACACTCGAGAATTCTTCCTTCAGTGTCCTGGAGATAATATGAACCCGATGCAAGTTTTTCTACCACCTTGTAGGGTCTTCCCCATTGTGGTGCCAATTTGTTAACATCGCCAGCAGGCTTGACACATTTTCATACTAGATCTCCCACCTGAAAGAATCTTGGGATGACTCTCTTATTATAATTCTGCCTCATTCGTTGTCGGTATGATGTGAGACGAGTTACAGCTTTGTCTCGAATCTCTTCTATCAAATCTAGCTCCATAAGTCGTCTATCTGCATTGTCATTATCATATAGTTATCTTCTGTCAGATTCTACTCTCACCTCTATAGGAATCACAGCTTCTCCTCCATAAACTAGTTGGAAAGGAGTAATCCCTATAGCTTCTCGGGGTGTAGTACGATATGCTCAAAGAACACTGGGCAATTCATCTACCCAGCTGCCTCCAACATGATCCAGTTTAGTTTTTATACCTCTGATAATCTCTCTGTTGGTTACTTCTGCTTGGCCATTGCTTTGTGGATATGCCACAGAGGTGAATGCTTGAGTGATACTATAGCTTTTACACCAATCAAAGATTCTGTCTCCTTGAAACTGCCTTCCATTATCAGAGACTAATTTATAGGGAATACCAAATCTACAAACAATATTCTTCCACAAGAATTTAATAACTGCATCTTCAATAATTCGAGCAAGTGGTTCTGCTTCTACCCATTTAGAGAAATAATCTACTGCTACTAATAAAAATCTTCTCTGTGCAGTTACCATAGGAAATGGACCAACTATATCCATGCCCCACTAATCAAAGAGACAGGAAACTATAGAGGTTCTTAATAGTTGTGTAGGATGATGTGGAATATTCTGATGTTTCTGACAAGAAATGCAAGTTCTTACAAATTTGGCAGTATCTTCATGTAAAGTAGGCCAGAAGTATCCTACTAATAAAATTCTGCGAGCTAAGGATCTTCCTCCTATATGACTGCCACATGAGCCTTGATGAACTTCTTGCAAGATAAATTGTATATCTTCTGTTCCAATGCATTTAAGCAAAGGTCTAGAGAAAGCCCTTTTATATAACTGTTCCCCTATCATAGTGTATTGGGAAACTCTCTTCTTGAATATTCTTTCTTGTTCTACGTCAATCGGAAGAATGTCTTGCTGCAAATATAATATGATTTGTGCTCTCCAATCACTCTGTATTTCTATTTCAACTTGTCTTTCAATGCAAGATACCAATAATGTCGGCTCGATTGGCTTATCCAAACTCTATAGTGTTATAACAGAGGCCAATTTAGCTAATTCATCTGCTACTTGATTCTCAGATCGAGGAATTTTTTTTATATTTACTTCTTGAAACTGAGCCCTCAATTTATCAAATGCCTCAGCGTATAACTTGAGTCTATCATTATTGATTTCAAAGTTACCTGATAGTTATTGGGCTGCTAACTGAGAATCAGAATAAATGTGAACCCGGGCTGCTCCCACATGCCTAGCAGCTTGTAATCCTGCTATCAATGCTTCATATTCTGCTTCATTATTAGTGGCCCTATAATTAAGCCTGATAGAAAGTTGAAGCTTATCTTCTCTTGGGGATATAAGGAGAACGCTAATCTCACTACCTTGTCTGGTTGAAGATCCATCCACATAAACTTTCCAAGTATTTTCTTTTTCAGGGCCTTGAACTTCTATGATGAAATCTGCTAGAGCTTGTGCCTTGATGGTCGAGCGAGGTTGGTATTGTATGTCATACTCATTAAGTTCGATCGTCCATTTGATCAACCGACCAGATGCCTCTGGGTTGAGCAAAACCCGCCCGAGAGTACTGTTGGTCAATACAATAATTGTATGTGCTAGAAAATATAGGCGCAACCTCCGGGCAATTAACACTAATGCATAGGCCAACTTTTCGAGTGTGGTATATCTACACTCGGCTCCTTTTAATAAATGGCTAGAAAAACACACAGTTTGTTACTCTTTCCCTTCCTGTCTAACTAACACAGAGCTTATAACATTTTCATTGGCTGACGGATACACCCATAAAGTTTCTCCTACTACGGGTTTAGCCAATACAGGGAGGGTGGACAAGTAGTCTTTCAACTCTTGGAAAGCTTTGTCACATTCTTCATCCCATTGAAATTTGTTAGCCTTTTGGAGTATCTTGAAGAAATGGAAGCTACGATCGACCGACCTTGAGATGAATCTAGACAAGGTGGTGATCCGGCCGGTGATTCTTTGGGCTTCCCTCATGTTGTGTGGTGGCTCCATGTTTTGAAGTGCTTTGGCCTTGCTTGGGTTGGCCTCTATTCCCCGCTCGGACACCATATACCCCAGGAACTTTCCACCTCTTGCTCCGAACAAACACTTGCTCGGGTTCAGCTTGAGCCCATATTGCCTCAATGTTTTGCAAGTTTCCTCTACATCCCTGTATAGATCAGTAGCCTGAAGAGACTTAATTAAAATATCGTCAACGTATACTTCCATATTTCTCCCAATCTGTTTCTGGAAGACTTTATTCATAAGTCTTTGATAAGTTGCTCCTGCAGTTTTTAGTCCAAACGACATAACATTATAACAATAAGTACCTTCAGATGTTATAAAACTGACTTTCTCTTGATCCTCCTTAGCAAGAGGGACTTGATGATAGCCTTGATAGGCATCCAACATAGAAATATATTTACATCCGGCCGTAGAGTCTACTAATTGATCAATCCGAGGCAAAGGATAATAATCTTTCGGGCAAGTTTTGTTGAGGTTACGGAAATCAATACATACCCGCCATTTATTTCTTGATTTAGAGACCAGGACAACATTAGCTAGTCAGCTAGGGAATTTCACCTCCCTGATATAGCCGGCTTCCATCAATTTATCCACTTCTCCCTTGATGATCTGATTTTACTCAATACTGAAATTTCTCTTTCTTTGCATGATAGGCCGAGCGTCTAGGAAGACATGTAAAGAATGCTCCATTACTGAAAGAGAAACGTCTGTGACTTCTTTAGGTGTCCAAGCGAAGACATCATTATTCTTCTTCAAGCATTGAACCAGCTCGATTTTCAACGTAGGATCAAGATCGGCCGCGATATAGGTAGTAGCCTCAGGTCAACCGGTCTATATCTGAACCTCTTCCTTTTCCTCATAGACCAGAACGAATGGCTTCTCTTAAATGGCATTGACCTCCATTTTTTGAATCTTTCGAGCGGCATTGGCTTCGGTTCTGAC
This sequence comes from Zingiber officinale, assembly GCF_018446385.1. Classification (NCBI taxonomy): domain Eukaryota; kingdom Viridiplantae; phylum Streptophyta; class Magnoliopsida; order Zingiberales; family Zingiberaceae; genus Zingiber; species Zingiber officinale. Next base: position 15,055,679 of record NC_055995.1, read on the forward strand.
AATCTCCACATAGCATTTTCGAGCTGTCTTCTGATCACCCCTTACTTCCCCAACCTGGTCATCAACGGGAAATTTAACTTTCTGGCAGAAAGTAGAAACGACCGCCCTAAACTCATTTAAGGTCGGTCGACCCAGTATCACATTATAGGAGGAGAGGGCATCCACCACCATAAAGTAAGATCTTCTTATTCTCATGAGGGGCTCCTCCCCTAGAGATATGGCCAACTTTATTTGGCCTAGAGGTTATACCTCATTGCTAGTAAATCCATATAAAGGAGTCACCATCTGTTGAAGTTCTCTCGGGTCGATCTGTAGTTGATCAAAAGCTTTTTTGAAGATAATATTTACAGAACTACCAGTATCTATAAAGGTACGAGAAATAGTATAATTAGCTATCACAGCCTTGATTATTAATGCATCATCATGGGGTATTTCCACCCCTTCAAGATCTTTGGGCCCAAAACTGATCTCTGGACAGGCTTCTTTTTCCATGCTGCACCCTACAGCATGGATTTCGAGTCTTCGTGCGTGTGCTTTTCTGGCCCTGTTGGAGTCTCCATCAGTGGGCCCACCTGCGATCATATTAATATTTCCCCGGGCGGCATTACTTCTACTCTCTTCTTGCCGGGTATTCTCTTCTAGTCGGGCGGTTGTGGCCTCATGCTGAGTCTTCTCATGCACCTGAGTCGTACCGACCGGGGTTGGTAATATACCTTGTTGAGGCTTGACCGGGTGATATTCTAACTTGAGTGGACTTTGTTGCCTGGGATATTGTTGCTGATAGTAATTTTATCTCTGATATCGATCCCTATTTGCTCTCTTATTTTTCAAAACAAAACAGTCTTCTATGTGATGACTGCTAGTCTTGTGATAAGTGCACCATCTCCTTAGTGCTTCTTGCTGTATCTCCACATGTTGTACTTCTTGTGGACGATACTCTGGATGACGATGGGGCGGATGAACTACTCGAGGTCCCCTCGGTGGAGGAACAGGAGCGGGGGCCTTCTCCTTAACAGAGGCAGGAGAAGAAGTAGTACCTTCTTTTCTGCGTGTAGCCTGAGCTTCTGCAACATTAATAAACTCAGTGACGCGTTCAATTAAGGAGTCAAAATTGGCAGGGGGATTTCTCACCAGGTCTTTAAAGAAATCATTATCATTTAAGCCTTGAGAGAAAGCACTTACTAATATTTCCGTGGTAGCATTGGGCACATCAATAGCTACTTGATTGAATCTTTTAATATAGGCTCTGATGGACTCCTTAGATGCTTGTTTAATTGAAAATAAGCTCCAGGGAGTTTTGTGATACCTCTTGTTGCTGGAAAAATGGTGTAGGAAAACCTTCTTGAAATCCTTAAACTTCCGGATAGATTTTTCCGGCAATCTCTTGAGCCAACGTTGCCCAACTCCTCCGAGTGTTGTAAGGAACATCCGACACTTCACGCCATCAGAAAATTATTGTAATAACGCTACATTCTCAAATTTCAACAAATGATCCTCTAGATCTATAGTCCCAGTGTATTCGTCGATCTACAGATTTTGATACCGCTTAGGAAGCGGATCATCCGGTACACTTTGGGAAAATGGAGAAATGACTTTTTCCGACGAGCTATCACTAGCTACCATCATCTTAGCTTTACGCTTTTCTTTGTCTGGCACCTCGCCAGAGGATTCTTGAAATACAGCCCTTCGTCCCCCCTGTTCCAAAGGAGTACAAAGGAAAGCTCGAGGGCGCCTAGTCGGAGAGGTAGCAGTCGAAGGGAAATATACATGATCTTCTTCTTCCGGCTCCTTCCCCTTCCGATGCTCAGTAGTCAAAATTGTCGGGTTATGAGCTACTAGCAGAGCAGCTCCAGTATGAGTTTGTTGTTGTTGTTGTAAAGCTTTCTGCACATGAGTATTTATGAGAAAATCCAGATCTTCACGACTAATGGTGAGTAAGTTTGATTTTCCAGTGTCTTCCATCTCGTAGTCTCAGATTTAGGTGAAGTTCCCACAGACGGCGCCAAATTTGATCCTGTCTGAGAAGCCTGACAAAATGGAAAGCTGGGAGAAAACCTACTGCTGATGAAGAGTAGTACCTATAGAATACCGATCCGAGAAACCCAAAGCGGATCTGGGAGAATGAAGTCACAGAATGCCCTCCTTGTGCGAAGATCCAAAGACGAAAGGAAAACTTTGATGAAGAAAAGCGAGATCTGGAGCTTCCAAGGCTTCCTACGCACAAGAGACTAACCAACAATATTGTCAGTGACCTAGGACCGGGGTGGGAATCCCTAGCTAGGCCCTCTGACGCTCAAGTCAGTGATCTCCCTTTTTTGTGTCGAAAACCAGAAAGAAGAAGAAGATGAACAGTAGTTGAAACTTATGGTTGTGAGTGTGAGCATCAACGTGAGCATACCTGGCCAACGGAGAGGATTCCCCCTTTTATACCACTTCATATAACCTCCGTAGTCATGAAGTGGACCCCGGTTTGTTAGAGTTTGTTATGAGATGACGTAAGCCATGTACTTGCAAAAAATGGCTTTTAAGGAATCTCTTTTGTACCCCAGATGTACCTTTTTTGTCATCTAGTACCTTTAGAAGAGTCTAGAAACATTCTTCCCGCCAAGTAAGTCAACCTGTTATACGATTACATAAAGCAAATTTTTTCATAAGCTATTTATAAATATCCTTAAAATGTTTATTCTCATCCATTCCTATAAGTTATATTTTATCACCCCTATTTGGTTATCCTATCTTCACTATGTTGTGGAAAGCCCAATATTCTACTATGTTCTGTATCGGTCAGGATTGACCATAGGTTTCGTACAGGCCGGTTATTATTTTTATTTAACACATGTCCTCTTCTTCCGATAATATATTATAAATCCTGTGTGGTCTTGTAGTTGCTCATTCTCGGACGATCATATACATTCGCCTGATATTAGTCTATATTCGCATGTGCTAGCTCAGACAATCCTGGCCGATATTGGCCTTTCTTTCTTAAGGTATATCCCGGCTGATATTAGCCTATCCTTTTTTTAAGATATTATCCCGGCCGGTGTTGACCTATATTTTCTTAAGTGTGTTACTTCGTCCGGTATTTGCCTATGTTTTCTTAAGCATGTTGTCCCGGACGATATTAGCCTACCCTTCTCAAGATGTACTCCGACCGGTATTAGCCTATCTTTTCTTTAAGGTATTATATCGTCCGGTGTTGGCCTATGTTTCCTTAAGCATGTTGTCCCGAACGATATTAGTCTACCCTTCTCAAGATGTACTCCGACCGGTATTAGCCTATCTTTTCTTTAAGGTATTATCTTGGTCAAAGTTGGCCTATATTCTCTTTAAGGTATTATATCGTCCGGTGTTGGCCTATCTTTTTTTTAAGGTATTATCCCGGTCGGCGTTGGCCTATATTTTCTTAAGGCCGATATCCCGGCTGATATTTACATTGTTTAATTCTGCTATCTCTTTTCTTTCCCCTTTTCTCTGGGGACCTACTAAACCTAACTCATATAAGTAACCATGATTTAAAAGAGAGGTTTTAATTTTAAAAATCTTTCCTTTTTGTAGTCATCTACAATGTTTAAAAAAGAGATTTTTAATTTTAAAACTTTCCTTTTGTAGTCATCCACAATAGGAAATTTAAAAGAGAGATTTTAATTGTTGTTAAAATCTTTCCTTTTTAGCCATTACCAAGGATTATAAAAGAGGATAGATGGTGCCTTAGAAATAATAATCATTTACACTATTTCTATTCCTCTTCTATTCTTCTTATGGTTGGCCCCCTCATATTCTTATTCTCCCTTTGCTTTCTCACCTAAGGCCGGCGGCATCAAGAGGCTTCAACCATCTTGTGGCCGGCGAGTTGCAAGGAAGAAAGAAGAACAAGGGGTGGTGTTCCTAGCTTTGATCCCTTGGTGGCCGAAAGTCTTGGAAGAAAGAAGGACTTGGGTGGTTTTTGTGTCTTGGTAGATCATCGCCCACACGACGTCCAAGAGGAGGAGAGGAATATAGCAAAAGATCAAGAGGTCTTTAAGCTACAAATAAAAGGTATAACTAGTTAATTGTTTCCGTTGTGTACTAGTTTATTTTTCCTTTGTATGGATCCTGAAGTACCAACACAAGAGGCTAGCGATCTTGTGCTTTGATTGAGGTCTCTGTAGTTTAACCTAGGGTTTACTGTAAGGAGTTTAAATATTTAATTACTTTGAAAGGCTTTAACTAGGAAGTGGTGGATGATCCCATACCCAAGAAGGTCGAGTGCCTCGCCAACGACCTGGAAGCCAATCCTTGAAATAGATATTTAATCAACTTCTGTAATATAGTTTAACTTATGATGAACATATGGGTTGAACTTGGATTAATAATGTTAAGTTTCATTTGCAATCCAAGTTTAACTTCTAAAAAGCACATGGGTTGGTAGGAAAAGTTCTGTGTTTGTACAAATTTTTGTATAAGGGAAACAGAACGGAATTCCGAGTAGCACCAACAATTGGTATCAGAGCTAGTTTTCTGCCTCTGTGTATTTGGTTTTCAATTAAATTATGCACTTTTTATACATAAATTTAGGCAGGATAATAGTAGGATGTGCAAATAGATTAACTCTGTGGTTGCAGGCATCCTAGTTCCAACTATTATAGCATTATTATGTTTGTGTGTGATTTGGACCCTCGGGCATGTTGAGAGTATTTTATGTGTGTGCATGATTGTAATTATTAAATACAGCAGGAGCTGTATTAGTTTTAGGATTTTACATTATGTTTGATCTAGATTACATATACATTCCCTTGTGGAATATAGGATCAATAAATGTAAAATTTTATTTTTATCGCGGATTGTATCCTTGCGAGGTGTGGTGCTATTTGAGGACCAGAGGTGCCGCGGAAAAGCAAGATAGGCACGACGACATGACTTGTTGGCGGCGTCTAGGGTTGGTGGCACACGGAGGACAGCTATGGATGAGGCCATAATAGTTGAAAAATTATTTTTCATATTTATTACCTTTTATGCTGTTTATATGTGTTGTGTGTGTGTGCTTGTTAAAATTCCTCGTTTTAAATAACTAAGTGGGAGAGGAATTATTTAAATTCCACGGTCTCCATTACTGGTTTGTAAGTGATGCATTCAAACTTGCGCGTTGGCTTTAAGTGCCTTCCTCCACATCGGATGAGTTTGTTCGCGGATCACTAGATTAAACTCCCTTTATAGATGATTATAGGAAATTATTTAGGTTTATGTGATCTTCTCCATCTGAAGGGGCACAATCCTATTTAATGGACTAAGAATCAAGTAATGGTATACACTTAGGCGCATTTAATAATATCCTCCCCATCGGAGTCACTGCTATTATTTGTGTGACCGAAGAAAAATCAACTATTAATTTTATTTGTCATAAAGTTAGGTTGACAAGATAATAAAATTAATGGGTAAAACCCCCTCTTACAAATGTTTGAATTTGTATACGTCCATACTATCGTGGCATACAAAATTCATGATGTTTTGAGGTGTTGGTGAATTTAAATGATATTGTTTGAGGAATCAATATTATTTTAAATTCTGAAGTTTTGACCAAATATTTTGTGATTCTTAGGATTTCAAATGGCTTTCAATCCTCTTACTGTTATATTGAAAGAAAACAAACTTACTGGTCCCAATTACATTGATTAGAAATGAAACTTGGACATTGTCTTAATTGCTGAAGGTTACAGGTTCGTGCTTTTTGAGATCTATCCAAGCCTGCCTAATAGAGACTCTAGTGAAGAGGAGATTGAGTATCATAAGAAATGGGTCAGGGCAGATGAGATGGTGCGGTGTTACATTTTGGCTTCTATGTCAAATATGTTGCAACATCAACATCAGGTCATGCCTACCGCTTATGACATGATGCACAATCTCAAGGAACTCTTTGGACACCAGAATCGGGCTGCTAGGTAGGAGTCTTTGAGAAACTTGATGACGACCACCATGACAGAGGGGGCACCCGTAAGGGATCATATCCTTAAAATGATGGCTCTTTTGAATGAGATGGAAGTCCTTGGTGTTAGGATGTATACTAAAAGCCTAGCTTTTGGTATAAACATTTATCTAGAAATAAGAATCACATTGGTCAAATGTCTACATTTATAATAAATGTAGTTGTTCAATTAATTTATATTGTAGCTAACAAGGTGTGTGGTGTCACACATAGAGGATCATGTTATCAGTACCTTATAAATTATAAACAGTAACTCACGACCATGATGGAAAGGAACAAACCATTTAAAGGTCGTAGTATAATTAGGTATTATTTTATCTTAACTATATAATTACACTAGTACACTTAAAGTGTATTGAGTAGGATCATTAGAGGTCGTTCCTTTTATACTGACTTTATGAAGGAACAAAGATCTCAGTTATTATGGAAGTGTGTGCTCTTAATCCTAATATAATAACAAGCATATATATTTGATATTTATTTCTTTAATTTATCAATGGGTGAGATTTAGTTCGATAAATCAATAAGCCCGATAAGTTGGGAAATGATATCACTTATAGTGTGTGTTGTTGATTATAGAAGGAAACTGTGTCTTAGTGATCTAGGTTAATAATGTCCCCAAGAGGAGCTCATAAGAATTGTCATGTTAAACCCTGCAGGTGGACTTAGTCCGACATGACGATAAGGTTGAGTGGTACTACTCTTGGACTAAGATATTAATTAAATGAGTTGTCAGTAACTCACTTAATTAGTGGACATTCGACATCTTAAACACAGGGAGACTAACACACTCATAATAAGGAGCCCAAAATGTAATTTGGGATTGGTACGGTAGTTCAATAATAGTTCTTTAGTGGAATGAATTATTATTGATGAAATTAAATTGTGTGTTCGGGGCGAACACGGGATGCTTAATTTCATCGGGAGACCAAAACCAATTCCTCCTCTCGGTCCCTATCGTAGCCTCTTGTGTATAGAGATTTATACCCACCACATACCCACCTTCTTACCCATCCAATGGGGCCGGCCAAGCTAGCTTGGAACCCAAGCTAGGGTCGGCCAAGACCAAGTGGATGAGCCAAGTTGGTGGCCGGCCAAAGCTTGGGTCCCAAGCTTAGGTGGCCGGCCACTAGAGTATTAAAAGGATTTTTATTAAAATTATTTCTTATGTGGATATCAAGGTTTTTAAAAGAGAGTTTAAAAAAACTTAAAAATTTCCTTTTATAGCTTTCTACAAAAGATTAAGAGAAGAGGTTAATCTTTTTCCTTATTTGTAGATTAAAAGGATGGTTTTAATTTTTTGTAAAAACTTTCCTTATTTGTAAATCATCTACATGTTTAAAAGAGAGTTTAAAATTTTAAATCTTTCCTTATTTGTTGATTAAAAGGTGGATTTTAAATTTTAAGGAAACTTTTCTTTTTAACCATGTTCATGATTTAAAAGAGAGTTTAAAAATTAAATATTCTCTTTTATAAGTTTCTATAAAAGATTAAGAAAAGATTTGATATCTTTCCTTATTTGTAGATTAAAAGAGATTTTAATTTTTAGAGATAACTTTATTTTAATCCACATGTTTAAAAGAAAGATTTTAATTTATTAAATTTCCTTTTTATAAACCAATCATGAAGGGATAAAAATTATTAGAGAAATTTTATTTTAAAATTTCCGGAAACAAATTAGGAAGGTTTTAATTCTTGATTGAATTAAATTTCCTTTGCTTAGATTATTGTGGCCGGCCATGTTGATTAATAAAAGAGAAATTGATTTTATATCAATTAAATTTATTTTTCATGGCAAAGGAATTAAGGAAGTTTTTATTAAAATTTCCTTATTTGCCAAGACCAAGGATTATAAAAGAGGGGGTAGAGGTGCCTTCATGACAAGAACTCTATTCTATTTTTCTCTCTCTTTTTCTTCCTTGGTGTGGCCGGCCATCCTCTCCTCCTCTCTTCTTTTTGATGGCCGAACCTCATCCTTCTTGTGGAGATTCATATGGTGGCCGGATCAAGTTTAGAGAAGAAGAAGAAGAAGAAGGAGAGAAAGAAAGCTTTGTTTCTAGCATCCCTTGGAGCATGGTGGTGGTGGCCGAACCTCTTCATCCTAGAAGAAGTTTTGATGGCCGAAACTTGCAAGGAAGAAGAAGGTGTTTGGTGGTTCTCATATCGGAAGGTCGTTGCCCACACAACGTCTGAGGTTAGAAGAGGAATACGGTAGAAGACCTAGAGGTTTTTGTTTGCAAAAGAAAAAAGTATACTAGTATTTAATTTTCGCATCATACTAGTTTTATTTCTTTGTAAAAATACCAAATACAAGAGGTATGCGATTCTAGTATTTCGAATTTGTTTTCGATGTTGTGTTCTTTTGTTTTTTCTTTTCCTTGTGATTTGATTGTTCTTTTCGGTTGACCTAAAGTTATTTAAGGAAATTAAATATTAGCTTTCCTTAAAAGGCTTTGTCTAGTCGGTGGTGGTTGTTCCCATATCCAAGAAGGCCATGTGCCTCGCCACGTCAGTACTGGAAGCCAATTTTGGAAATAAATATTTAATTGTCTTCGTAACCTAGGTGATTTGGATCAAACATGTTAAGTTCCGCAGGAGATCCAAGTCTAAACCTAAAAGAACAAATAAGTTAAACTTAGGATCAAACGTGTAAAGTTCCGCAGGTGATCCAAGTTTAATTTAAAAGAACACATGGTAGCTAGGAAAAGGTTCAGACCTTTGTACAAAATTTTTATACAGTGGAACCATTAGGCTTTCCGAGTAGCAACCAACAATTGGTATCAGAGCTAGGGTTTTGCCTCTGTGTATTTGGTATTAGTTTAATTATGCACATGTCATACATAATTTAGGCAGGATAATAGTAGGTTGTGCTAACTTTGTGGATGCAGGATCCAACTATTATGGCTTATAGATATTGTGTGTGTGATTGGACCCTTGGACATGTCAAGGGCATTTTATTGTGTGTGCATGATTGTATTATAAAATACAGCAGGAGCTGTATTTAGTTTTATTAGGATTTTATTTTTTGATCTAGATACATGTACATTCCTTCGAGGAATATAGGATCGAAAAATGTAAAATTCTATTTATGTCGCGGTCGAATCTTGCAAGGCGTGGAATCTTTTGAGGATCAGAGGCGCAGCGGAACAAGGAGCAAGATGGATGCGACAACTAGACCCGGTGGCGGTAGCCAAAGATGGCAGTAGCTAGGGTTGGCGACACACGGAGGACAACAATAGATAAAAGCCATAATAGTTAAAAATTAGTTTTTCTATTTATTGCTTCTTATGTTGTGCTATGTGTGCTTGTTAGTATGCATGTTAAGTAGGCTAGCATAGTCAAAATTCCTCACTTTAAATAACTAAGTGGGAGAGGGATTTATTTTTAAATAAATTCCACGGTCTCCATTACTGGTTTATAAGTGATGCAACAGGCTTGCGCGTTGGATCTGAGTGCCTTCCTCCATATCGGATGAGCTTGTTTGCGGATCACTAGATTAAACTTCCATTTTGGATGACTATAGGAAATTAATTAAGAGCATGTGATCTTCCCCATCGGAAGGGGCACAATCTTATTAATGGACTTAGTGTCAAGTAATGGTATACACTTAGGCACGTCTAATAGTATCCTCCCCATCGGAGTCACTGCTATTATTTGTGTGACCGAAGAAAACCAACTATTAATTTGTCAAACAAATAGGTTGACAAGATAATAAAATTAAAAATCCCTCTTACAAATGTTTGGTTTTGTATACGTCCATACTATCGTGGCATACAAAATTCATAGTGTTTGAGGTAATTTTATTTGTCATAAAGATTTATTGACAAGATAATTAATGGGTAAACCCCTCCTCTTACAAATGTTTAATTTTGCATACGTCCACACTATCGTGGCATGCAAAATTCACGGTGTTTGAGGTGTTGGTGAATTTAAATAATATTGTTTGAGGAATCAATGTTATTTTAAATTCAAAAGTTTTGACCAAATATTTGATCAAAGAAAGATCAACTATTAATTTTATTCGTCATAAAGTAAAGTTGACGAGATAATAAAATTAATGGATAAAATCTCTTCTTTGATTTTGTATACGTCCACACTATCGTGGCATACAAAATTCATGGGGATTTTAAGGAATTGATCTTAACCAAATATTTTTGTGACTCTTAGGATTTAAAATGTTTGTCAATTCCCTAGTTGTTATACTATAGAAAAGACTTAGTAGTCCCAATTGTAATGATTGGAAATAGGACTTGGACATTAAGGTAGTCTATCTTCTTAGAATTAAGAACAATATAGGTGTATTTAATTCATTAGTTGAAACATGTTTAGTGGTGTTATCTACCAGAACCTGGAGTGTAGATACAGATGCCATTAATCATGTTCGCAATTCATTGCAGGGTTCCAGGAAACCCGACAACTAAATGAAAATAAAAACACCATCCACATGGGCACTGCTATAAAAATGGCAGCTGTTGCAGTGGGAGATGTTTATCCTTTGATAAGAATAAAATATGGATTTTAAGTAATTGTCTTTACGTACCAAGTTTAGAAAGAACTAGTTTTCAGTTTCTAAACTATTCAAAGAACTTGATATTCTGCCTCTTTTAATAACAAAGTTGTTATTAAGAAAAAGAGGGAAGTTATCTGTTCTGGTACGTTGGTTGACAATTTATAAATCCAATACCTCCCACGATGCAACAAATGGAAATTAGTAACACATCTTCTAACTTAAGAGAAAGCAACCTTCGGAAATGAACCAATTATATCTTTGGCATCTAAGGCTAGGTTATATTAACTTGAGTAGGATTCATTGGTAGCTGATGAACTTTTTGGGTTCATTGGTAGTGGAAATCTTTCCAACCTACGAGTCTTACTTGGAAGGAAAAATAACCAAGAAGCTTTTAAGTCTAAGGGGTATGGAGCCAAAGATATGTTGGAATTGGTTCATTCTGATTTGTGTGATCCTATGGCTATCCAGGCAAGAGGTAGTATTGAATATTTCGTCTATTTTATAGACAACTATTCAAGATACAAATACATTTACTTAATGTGCCGCAAGACTAAGTACTTTGATTAGTTCAAAGAGTACAAGGCTGATGCGGAGAAACGTTAAAGTAAAAGTATCAAGTCACTATGGTAAGATCGTAGTGGCGAGTACCTCTTGAGACAATTTAGGAGTTACTTATCAAAAGTAGGGATTCAATCCCAACTAACTGCACCTGGTACATCCCAACAGAATGGTGTAGTAGAAAGAAGGTATAAGGCTCTTATGGAATAATTAGATCGATGATGAGTTATTACCAAATTTGTTTTAAGGATATACACTGGAAACGGAAGTGAACATAGTACCTTCTAAGTCAGAACTCTCTACTCCCATAGAATTGTAGATTGGGTGTAAGTCTAGTCTGAAGCATATTCGGATTTGGGTAGTCTAGCACATGAGAGACACTGATAAAGTTGGACAGGAATTCACTTGTTTATGGATTATCCTAGAGAAATGAAAGTAGGTTTATAGTCTTAAAAATCAGAAGGTCATTGTTAGCATCAATGACCGATTTTTAGAAAAGGATTATGTAATAAACCATGTGCCCATAAGTAAATTTGTTCTTAAGGAAATAATAAAGGACATGTCTAATCTAGTACCAACTGTACAAGATGAAATATCACAAGAAACTGCAATATGTATCATAAATGATACACAGACAGTGGCTCATCGTAGTGGGAGGGTTGTCAAGCAAACCTAAAAGATTCATGTTTTGGGAGAGTTTTTGGACTTGATCCCAAATGAACATGAGTCTAATCCCGGACATATGATGAAGCACTCCAAGATAAAGATGCAACATCTTGGCAAAGAGCAATAAATACAGAATTAGAATATATGTATTCTAATAAAATCTGGAAGCTTGTAGAACCACCAGATGGTGTAAAAGTCATTGGGTAAAAATAGGTCTACAATAGGAAAAGATGGATAGACAGGAAGGTGGAAACTTTCAAAACAAGGCTTGATGAAAAAGGAAACTTTTTCACTGGTAGTCATGCTTAAGTCTATCTGGATTCTTTTATCTATTTGGTAAGTGGATGTCAAGACAGCATTCCTTAATGGAAGACTTGAAGAAAGCATCCATATAAAGTAACCAGAAGAGTTCATTGCAAAGGGTAAAGAGCATCTTGTGTGCAAGCTCAATCAGTCTATGGACTGAGGCAAAGATTCAAGGTCTTGGAATATCCGATTTATCAAAATAATCCAGACCTATGGATTTATTTAGTAACCGGATAAGTCTTGTGTATACAAAAAGTATGATGGAAACGTGGTGGTATTTCTTGTACTATACGTAGATAACATTTTTGGTAGTTGGAAACAATATCAAAATGTTGTCAGAAGTAAGGGTATAGTTGTCCAAACAATTCGATATGAAGGACTTGGGAGAATGTATATATTCTTGGGATCAGAGTAATAAGGGATCACAAGAAAAGAATATTTTACTTATCCCAAGCTTCATATATCGAAAAAATCCTTGCTCGTTTTAAGCATGCAAAACTCCAAGAAAGGTTTCTTACCTTTTTTAGCATGGAGTAACTTTATCAAAGAGATATCTCCGTAGACATCAAAGAAGATAGAGGAAATGAAGGCAGTTCTTTATGCTTCGGCTATCGGAAGCCTAATGTATGCTATGTACGAGATCAGAAATCTGTTTTGCCAAGGGCATAGTTAGCAGATATCAAAGTAACCCTAGACAAGGACAGTGGACTGTAGTAAAGCATATATTGAAGTACCTTAGAGGCACTAGAGATTATATGCTAGCTTATAAGGCAGTTAATTTGGTCCCTGTGGGTTGCACGGATTTTGACTTCCAATCGGATAGGGACAATAGTAAGTCAACCTCGGGGTTTTGTGTTTACTTTAGGAGGTAAAGTCATAACTATGGAAGAGTGATAAGCATAGGTGCTTTTCGGACTCCACCATAGAAGCTGAGTATATGACAGCCTCTGAGATAGCCATAGAAGTTGTATGGATCAGATACTTCAAGATAGACTTAGACATGATTTCTGGTTTGCCCAAAAATTATTATAATAATAGTGGTGCAGTAGCAAACTCGAAGAAACCATGAGTCTATAAGGCAAGTAAACACAATAGAGCGCAAGTACCACCCAATACGAGAAATCGTATAAGCGAGGAGAAGTTGTTACTGCCTAGATTGCATCAGATGATGACCTATAGATCTTTTCACAAAGGCTCTTAAGGCAAGAGCTTTTGATGGGAATGTTGAAAGATTGGGAATCAGATGTATGGCAGCAGATATAGCACCTTAGTCTTTTAGTATAAGTGGGAGATTGTTAGGATGTATACTAAAAGCCTAGCTTTTGGTATAAACATTTATCTAGAAATAAGAATCACATTGGTCAAATGTTTACATTTATAATAAATGTAGTTGTTCAATTAATTTATATTGTAGATAACATGGTGTGTGGTGTCACACATAGAGGATCATGTTATCAGTACCTTAAAAATTATAAACAGTAACTCACGACCAAGATATAAAGGAACAAACCATTGGAAGGTCGTAGTGTAATTAGGTATTAGTTTATCTTAACTATATAATTACACTAGTACACTTAGAGTGTATTGAGTAGGATCATTAGAGGTCGTTCCTTTTATACTGACTTTATGAAGGAACAAAGATCTCAATTATTATGGAAGTGTGTGCTCTTAATCCTAATATAATAACAAGCATATATATTTGATATTTATTTCTTTAATTTATCAATGGGTGAGATTTAGTTCGATAAATCAATAAGCCCAATAAGTTGGGAAATGATATCACTTATAGTGTGTGTTGTTGATTATAAAAGGAAACTGTGTCCTAGTGATCTAGGTTGATAATGTCCCCAAGAGGAGCTCATAAGGATTGTCATGTTAAACCCTGCAGGTGGACTTAGTCCGACATGACGATAAGGTTGAGTGGTACTACTCTTGGACTAAGATATTAATTAAATGAGTTGTCAGTAACTCACTTAATTAGTGGACATTCGACATCTTAAACACAGGGAGACTAACACACTCATAATAAGAAGGAGCCCAAAATGTAATTTGGGATTGGTGCGGTAGTTCAATAATAGTTCTTTAGTGGAATGAATTATTATTGATGAAATTAAGTTGTGTGTTCGGGGTGAACACGGGATGCTTAATTTCATCAGGAGACCAAAACCAATTTCTCCTCTCGGTTCCTATCGTAGCCTCTTGTGTATAGAGATTTATACCCACCACATACCCACCTTCTTACCCATCCAATGGGGCCGGCCAAGCTAGCTTGGAACCCAAGCTAGGGTCGGCCAAGACCAAGTGGATGAGCCAAGTTGGTGGCCGGCCAAAGCTTGGGTCCCAAGCTTAGGTGGCCGGCCACTAGAGTATTAAAAGGATTTTTATTAAAATTATTTCTTATGTGGATATCAAGGTTTTTAAAAGAGAGTTTAAAAAAAATTAAAAATTTCCTTTTATAGCTTTCTACAAAAGATTAAGAGAAGAGGTTAATCTTTTTCCTTATTTGTAGATTAAAAGGATGGTTTTAATTTTTGGTAAAAACTTTCCTTATTTGTAAATCATCTACATGTTTAAAAGAGAGTTTAAAATTTGAAATCTTTCCTTATTTGTTGATTAAAAGGTGGATTTTAAATTTTAAGGAAACTTTTCTTTTTAACCATGTTCATGATTTAAAAGAGAGTTTAAAAATTAAATATTCTCTTTTATAAGTTTCTACAAAAGATTAAGAAAAGATTTGATATCTTTCCTTATTTGTAGATTAAAAAAGATTTTAATTTTTAGAGATAACTTTCTTTTTATCCACATGTTTAAAAGAAAGATTTTAATTTATTAAATTTTCTTTTTATAAACCAATCATGAAGGGATAAAAATTATTAGAGACATTTTATTTTAAAATTTCCGGAAACAAATTAGGATGGTTTTAATTCTTGATTGAATTAAATTTCCTTTGCTTAGATTATTGTGGTCGGCCATGTTGATTAATAAAAGAGAAATTGATTTTATATCAATTAAATTTATTTTTCATGGCAAAGGAATTAAGAAAGTTTTTATTAAAATTTCCTTATTTGTCAAGACCAAGGATTATAAAAGAGGGGGTAGAGGTGCCTTCATGACAAGAACTCTATTCTATTTTTCTCCCTCTTTTTCTTCCTTGGTGTGGCCGGCCATCCTCTCCTCCTCTCTTCTTTTTGATGGCCGAACCTCATCCTTCTTGTGGAGATTCATATGGTGGCCGGATCAAGTTTAGAGAAGAAGAAGAAGAAGGAGAGAAAGAAAGCTTTGTTTCTAGCATCCCTTGGAGCATGGTGGTGGTGGCCAAACCTCTTCATCCTAGGAGAAGTTTTGATGGCCGAAACTTGCAAGGAAGAAGAAGGTGCTTGGTGGTTCTCATCTAGGAAGGTCGTTGCCCACACAACGTCTGAGGTTAGAAGAGGAATACTGTAGAAGACCTAGAGGTTTTTGTTTGCAAAAGAAAAAGGTATACTAGTATTTAATTTCCGCATCATACTAGTTTTATTTCTTTGTAAAAATACCAAATACAAGAGGCATGCGATTCTAGTATTTCGAATTTATTTTCGATGTTGTGTTCTTTTGTTTTTTCTTTTCCTTGTGATTTGATTGTTCTTTTCGGTTGACCTAAAGTTATTTAAGGAAATTAAATATTAGCTTTCCTTAAAAGGCTTTGTCTAGTCGGTGGTGGTTGTTCCCATATCCAAGAAGGCCATGTGCCTCACCACGTCAGTACTGGAAGCCAATTTTGGAAATAGATATTTAATTGTCTTCGTAACCTAGGTGATTTGGATCAAATGTGTTATGTTCCGCAGGAGATCCAAGTCTAAACCTAAAAGAACAAATAAGTTAAACTTAGGATCAAACGTGTAAAGTTCCGCAGGCGATTCAAGTTTAATTTAAAAGAACACATGGTAGCTAGGAAAAGGTTCAGACCTTTGTACAAAATTTTTGTACAGTGGAACCGTTAGGCTTTCCGAGTAGCAACCAACACTTGGAGCAGAAATCGATGGGGGAAACCCAGGTCGATATCATTCTCCAAACGCTGCCTAAAAGTTTTGAGTAGTTCCGCCTGAACTACAACATGAACAAAAGGGTTTATTCGTTGGTGGAACTTCTGACAGAATTTCAAGCAGCAGAAGGGCTATTTTGTCAAAGTTCTCAAATTCACATTGCTGAAAATGTTTCTTCTTCTAAGCCGAAGGGCAAGTGTTTCACATGCAAGCAGTCTGGACATTGGAAAGTGGACTGTCCTCACAGAAAGGAGAACAATAAAGGTATATCTTATTCTCTAATGGTTGAAACATGTTTAGTGGTGTTATATACTGGTACCTGGTGTGTAGATACGGGAGCCACTGATCATGTCTGCAATTCATTGCAGGGGTTCCAGGAAAATCGACGACTACATGAAGGGGAGATTACCGTCTACATGGACAATGCTACAAAAATAGTGGTTGTTGCAGTGGAAGATGTTTATTTATCTTTTGATATAAATAAAACATTGATTTTGAGAAATTGTCTTTATGTACCATGTTATAGAAAGAACTTGATTTCAATTTCTAAACTATTTATGGATGGATATTCTGTTTCTTTTGATGACAAAGTAGTTGTCAAGAAAAAAAATATGGTAGTTATCTATTCTGGTACGTTGGTTGACAATTTGTATACTCTAAATCCAATAACTCCCACGATACAACAAATGGAAAATTAATAACACATCTTCTAATTCTAATAAGAGAAAGCAACCTTCAGAAATAAACCAAACATATCTTTGGCATCTAAAGCTTGGTCATATTAACTTGAGTAGGATTCAAAGGCTAATAGTCGATGGACCTTTGGGTTCATTAGTGTTGAAAAATTTTCCAACCTACGAATCTTGCTTGGAAGGAAAAATGACCAAGAGACCTTTTAAGCCAAGGGGTATAGAGCCAAAGATGTGTTGGAATTGGTTCATTCTGATTTGTGTGGACCTATGACTATCCAGGCAAGAGGTGGTTTCGAATATTTTATCTCTTTTATAGACGACTATTCGAGATACGGGTACATTTACTTGATGCGTCGCAAGTCTGAGTGCTTTGATAAGTTCAAAGAATACAAGGTTGATGTGGAGAAACGTCATGGTAAATGTATCAAGATACTATGATCTGATCGTGGTGGCGAATACCTCTTAGGAGAGTTTAGGAGTTACTTATCAGAGGTCGGAATTCAATCCCAACTATCTGCACCTGGTACACCCCAACAGAATGGTGTAGCAAAATGAAGGAATATGACTCTTATGGAAATGGTTAGATCAATGATGAGTTATTCAGAATTACCAAATTCATTTAGGGGATATTCTCTAGAAACGACAGTGTACATTCTAAACTTGGTACCTTCTAAGTCAGTAACCTCTACTCCCATAAAATTATTGAATGGGCGTAAGCATAGTTTGAAACATATTCGGATTTGGGGTAGTCCAGCACATGTGCTGAAGGGAGACGCTGATAAGTTGGAATCACGTACAGAAGTTCACTTATTTGTGGGTTATCCTAAAGGAATGAAAGGTGGTTTATTTTATAGTCCTAAAGATCAAAAGGTCATTGTTAGCACCAATGCTCGATTTTTAGAAGAGGACTATGTAATGAACCACAAGTCCATAAGTAAAATTGTTCTTGAGGAAATAAGAGAAGACACGTCTACTTTAGTACCAACGATACAAGATGAGATACCACAAGAAACTGCAACACGTGTCACAAATGATGCACAATTACAAGTAGTGCCTCGTCGTAGTGGGAGGGTTGTTAGATAACCTGATAGATTCATGTGTTTAGGAGAATCTTTGGACTTGATCCCTAGTGAACATGAACCTGATCCCTGGACATATGATGAAGCACTCCAAGATAAAGATGTAGCATCTTGGCAAAGTGCAATGAACTCTGAAATAGAATCTATGTACTCTAATCAGTTCTGGGAGCTTGTAGAACTACCAAATGGTGTAAAAGTCATTGGATGTAAATGAGTCTACAAAAGAAAAAGAGGGACAGGCGGGAAGGTGGAAACCTTCAAAGCAAGGCGAAAGGGTATACTCAGAAAGAGGGAAGCGATTATGAGGAAACCTTTTCGTCGGTAACCATGCTTAAGTCTATCCGAATTCTTTTATCTATTGCCGCTCATAAAGATTATGAGATTTGGCAAATGGGTGTCAAGATAGCTTTCCTTAATGGAAGTCTTGAAGAAAATATCCATATGAAGCAACCAGAGGGATTCATTGCGAAGGGCAAAGAATATCTTGTATGTAAGCTCAATCGGTCTATCTATGGACTGAAGCAAGCTTCGAGATCTTGGAACATCTGATTTAATGAAGTGATCCAGTCTTATGGATTTATTCAATATCTGGATGAGTCTTGTGTATACAAGAAGAGTGATGGAAACGTGGTGGTATTTCTTGTACTATGCGTAGATGACATTTTACTCATTGGCAACAATGTCAAAGTGTTGTCAGACGTAAGGGTATGGTTGTCTAAGTAATTTGATATGAAGGATTTGGGAGAATGTGGACATATTCTTGGGATCAAAGTAATAAGGGATCGCAAGAAAAGAATATTGTGCTTATCCCAAGCTTCATACATCGATGCTATTCTAGCTCGTTTTAGCATGCAAAACTCCAAGAAAGGTTTTCTACCTTTTCGGCATGGAGTACCTTTATCTAAAGAGATGTCTCCTAAAACATTAAAGGAAATAGAGGACATGAAGGCAGTTCCTTATGCTTCGACTGTAGGAAGCCTAATGTATGTGATGCTATGTACGAGACTGAATATCTGTTTTATCATGGGCATGATTAGCATATATCAAAGTAACCCAGGACATTGGACTGTCGTAAAACATATATTGAAGTACCTGAAAAGGACTAGAGATTATATGCTAGTTTACTAGGCAGATGATTTGTTGCTTGTGGGTTACACGGATTCAGACTTCTAATCGATAGGGACAATAGTAAGTCAACCTCAGGATATGTGTTTACTTTGGGAGGTGGAGTCATAGAATGGAGGAGTGTTAAGTAGAAATGCGTTTTGGACTCCACCATGGAAGCTGAGTATGTGACAGCCTCTGAGGTGGCCAAAGAAGCTGTATGACTTAGAAACTTCTTGATGGACTTAGATGTGATTCCTGGTTTGCCCAAAATTATCACAATTTATTGTGATAATAGTGGTGCAGTAGCAAACTCAAAGGAACCACGAGCCCATAAGGCACGTAAACACATTGAGCGCAAGTACCACCTGATACGAGACATCATAAAGCGAGAAGAAGTTGTTGTCGCCAAGATTGCATCAGAAGATAACCTGGTAGATCCTTTCACTAAGGCCCTTCCGACGAGAGCTTTTGATGGGCATGTTGAGGGGATGGGGATCAGATGTATGACAGCATATATGGTTGCATAGTCTTTTAGTATAAGTGGGAGATTGTTAGAATGTATACTAAAAGCCTAGCTTTTTGTATAAATATTTATTTTGAAATGAGAATCACATTGGTTAAATGTCTTCATTTAGTTAAATGCAGTTGCCCATTTAATTTATATTGTAGATAACATGGTGTGTGGTGTCTCATAGAAGATCATGTCTCACAACCAAGATGGATTGGGACAAACCATTGGAATGGTTGTAGTGTAATTTGGTACTAATTTATCTTGACTATAAAATTACACTAGTACACTATGTGTGTATAGAGCAGGACCATTTGAGGTTGTTCCTTTTATACTGACTGCATAAAAGAATAGAACCTCTATTATTATGGATGGGCATACTCTTAATCCTGATATAATAACAAGTGCATGTACTTAGTATTTATTTCTTTAATTTATCAAAGGGTGAGATTTATTCGTTAAATCAATAGGCCCGATAAGTTGAGAAATAATATTATTTATATGGTGTGTTGTTGATTATAGAAGGAAACTATGTCCTATTTATTAGGATGATAATGTCCCCTTGAGGAGCTCATAAGGATTGTCATGTAAACCCTGCAGGTGGACTTAGTTCCGACATGATAATGAAATTGAGTGGTACTACTCTTGGAGCTAGATGTTAATTAAGTGAGTTGTCAGTAACTCATTTAATTAATGAGCATTCGATATCTTAAACACTGGGAGATTAACACACTCATGATAAGAATGAGCTCATAATGTAATATGGGATTGGTACGGTAGTTCAATAATAACTCTTTAGTGGTATGAGTTATTATTGATGAACTTGAGTTGGGTGTTCGGGTCGAACACAGGAAGCTCAAGCTCATCAGGAGGCCAAAATCAATTCCTCCTCTAGGTCCCTGTTGTAGTCTCTATGTATAAAGCCTCGCATCCACCCAAGTCATCCTTATGGTCCGCCACATCCTTGCTTGGTGCCCAAGCCCAAGCAAGGGGCCGGGCAAGATGGGTTTAAAAGTGTGTTTTTAATTTTTTTTAAATCTTTCTTTTTTAGCCATCTACAATGTTTTAAAAGAGAGATTTTAAATTTTAAAAATTTCCCCTTTTTGAAGTCATCCACATGATTTTAAAAGAGAATTTTAAATTTAAAAAATCTTTCCTTTTATAGTCATCTACAATGGTTTAAAAGAGATATTTTATTTTTGTTAAAACTTTCCTTTTTTGTAACCATGATTTAAAAGAAAGGTTTTAATTTTAAAAATCATTCCTTTTTTGTAGCCATCTACAATGTTTAAAAGAGAGATTTTTAATTTTAAAACTTTCCTTTTGTAGCCATCCACAGTAGGAAATTTAAAAGAGAGATTTTAATTATTATTAATCTTTCCTTTTTAGCCATTACCAAGGATTATAAAAGAGGATAGATGGTGCCTTAGAAATAATAATCATCTACACAATTTCTATTTCTCTTCTATTCTCCTTGTGGTCGGTCCCCTCATATTATTATTCTCCCTTTGCTTTCTCACCTAAGGCCGGTGGCATCAAGAGGCTTCAACCATCTTGTGGCTAGCGGGTTGCAAGGAAGAAAGAAGAACAAGAGGTGGTGTTCCTAGCTTTTATCCCTTGGTGGCCGAAAGTCTTGGAAGAAAGGACTTGGGTGGTTTTTGCGTCTTGGTAGATCGTCGCCCACACGATGTTCAAGAGGAGGAGAGGAATACAGCAGAAGATCAAGAGGTCTTTAAGATACAAAGAAAGGTATAACTAGTTAATTGTTTCCGCTGTGTACTTGTTTATTTTTCCTTTGTATGGATCATAAAGTACCAACACAAGAGGTTAGCGATCTTGTGCTTTGATTGAGGTCTCTCTGTAGTTTAACCTAGGGTTTACTGTAAGGAGTTTAAATATTCAATTTTTTTGAAAGGCTTTGACTAGGAAGTGGTGGATGATCCCATATCCAAGAAAGCCGAATGCCTCGCCAATGACCTGGAAGCCAATCCTTGAAATAGATATTTAATCAACTTCTATAATATGGTTTAACTTCTGATGAACACATGGGTTGAACTTGGATTAATAATGTTAAATTTCGTTTGCAATCCAAGTTTAACTTCTGAAAAGCACATGGGTTGCTAGGAAAAGTTCTGTGCTTGTACAAAATTTTGTACAGGGGAAACAGAACGGAATTCCGAGTAGTGCCAACAGTGCTGTAGTCTTCTTGGTATGTCATTTGAGGGAATCTTGCATACAAAAATGAAAGAGCAAAGAGTACTAAGACTTTGTCTTAGATTAGTACTGTGGTATGAAAAGAGATTGTATAACTCAAGTGGTATTAGCATCGACTTCGAGACATGAAAAAGTCGATTGCGAAAAAACAAATCTAATCAAAGGGGGTGACGATACTAATTTCAAGGAAAAAATAAAATAATATTAAAATAAGAAAAAATAATAATATAAAAAAATATAATTTCAAATTTTTTCAAACGTGATATTTCACAAATTCTGACTAATGGTGAAAAAATAAAAGTAATTTTTTTAAAAAAAATAGAGGGAAAAAAGTAATTCTGACTAATGATATACAATTTTCTTTTTCAAAAAGGAACTCCCTGCTTGATTGGTGGTTTCATCAATTTAGAGCGGCCACACTTTGATACCAATTGTTGGTTCGTTGCGCGAGAGGGGGGGGTGAATAGCGCTCATTGTAACGACCTGGCCCCTCAGCCCCTTGGGCAACCCAACTGGTGGGCCATTTGGTGGCCCCTTGGCGGTCCCTTGGGCGACCTAACTGACGACCCCTTATGTCGTCGACCGACGACCCTCGGCCGTACCGTTACTCACTAGGTCTCCCACCTCTGGCCAATGGATTTTTGCCTTCCCCAGGATTCGAACTCTAGACCTCCAAGCTAAGTACTAGAGTTTATGAATCCTAGTAGCCAAGTGAGCACTCTAATACCAAATAAATTGTCACACCCCAGGTAGTCCCTGTCAGAGAAAATTTCGGCAGCATCTCCCCAGTACGGTGACAATATGAAATTTATACAATGCCCCCA
This sequence comes from Zingiber officinale, assembly GCF_018446385.1. Taxonomy (NCBI): domain Eukaryota; kingdom Viridiplantae; phylum Streptophyta; class Magnoliopsida; order Zingiberales; family Zingiberaceae; genus Zingiber; species Zingiber officinale. The sequence continues at coordinate 15,078,124 of NC_055995.1, forward strand.
GGGCCACATATACATCGGCCAACACGGCCGGAACAATAACAGTACAAATATAACAGTACAATAAGTAAACATCCACGCAATTTTATAATGACAACTAAACATAAGCAAAGATAAGGGAAACATCGCAAAAATCCTACTCAACTACACTCATAAAGCACAAAACCGATATCATCCAAACAAAAACCCATCGATAACAAGGGATCTTACAAAAATCCAAATTCCAGCAGATACAAGTCTGACATAATAAGAAAAAACAAAACAAGGATCCAAAGTGGAAATCCTCGCAACCTGAAGGGGGACTAGTGACTGGAACTCCTCCGACAACCTCAACCTGAAAAGAGTAATAATGGGTTGTGAGTCTAACACTCAGCGAATACCTAATTGACATGTATAGTAAACTATAACAAATAGCAATAACTATGCGTACAGTCTCCTGATATAACATATAGAAAGTGCAGAACCAAAAGATAAGGAGTAACTGTACTAATCGGAACCTGAGTATCAAGGTCATCAGACCCAAAGTATCATAACTCCTGTATGCATGTCAAACAATGCATCCAACCAATATGCAGCATATAAAGTGCAACAAACACAAACAATAAGTGCACGTAATGCATATGATGCCAACAACATGTCCTGGTCACCCCTGACGCCAGTCAGCCATCTCCCACACGATGGTGAGACCGAGTGGGTAGAGCTGTGACAACCGTGCACTCTATCGTCACTGCTCCTGATGAGTGACTGAGTGGACGGGATGCTATCGGAGTACACCTATCCTCCTACCTCAAACATAGTGAGGCGGCGCAATGCTCTCATCTCCCAGTACGCGATGACGGGGAGGGATCTCTGCCGGCAACCACGCTGCGTCACACTACCCATAAGCGGACCAACAGAGCCAAACAGAGCAACCTGCTACACACACCCTGCTTGAATAAAAACCACTAACCCATGAGTGGTTGTGTGTGCAGATCCATGTAACTGGCGACGCGCTCACAATAATGGAGCTGCCAACCGCTCAGCATGCAATCATTCAAGATGGTGCATGTCACTAAGCTGAGAAACATCCTAATCCTATCCCTCTCCATATAATGTGTACCAAGATATGTGGAGCAAATAATATGATCTAGGTACACGTGTCAAGTAGGGTATCTAACCAGTGCAGAATTTCATAGAGCATGACATGTCACTACCTCATAAATAATAAATAGGTAACAAACAATACATGATTGGAAATAAATAGTGACATGCCGATGCAGATATAATCATAATTATTACTACTTGTTAAATTCTACTAGACATATCAACAAGACGTATCAAAATAGATAGGTCAAGGTACCCGTCTCAAATAGAAGGTCCAATCCAGTCAAATCCAAAGTCGAGACGCCCGTCTCGAATCAGAGTCCTGCGCCAAACAATATACAAATATTTTATTTAGCTAAATTCATAAGAACAGCTAAATAAAATCCCTAGGACTAATTTAGGGTAAAACCCTAATCACATAAAATCAATTGGTCAACTAGGGTTAGTTTCCTTAACCCTAGTCAACCCATTACACAGTTTGATTTAAGACTAAACTTAAATCAACTTGAACTCTCCCAATATAAACCTAATCAATCTACACATGTTCGTCTAACTATAAAACATATTAAATACCTACCCTTACCTCAATTTACAATCGCTACTGCCACTGGAACAAGGTGTTGCAGGATGGGGTTGCTGCCAGAATCAAGAACACCCAATAGAACTGAGTCTCCCTGCCGAAATCCTTCCCACTGATCAGATCAAGTTGAGTTCAATAAGTGGAATCACAAATCAAGCAACAACCTAATCTTATCTCACTAAACCTCACTGATATCAACCGGATCAAGCAGGAGGTCACTGATGTGATCGAGCAGAGGGGTGGCGACTGAGAAGGATCACAAGCTAGGGCACGAGGAAGAAACTAGGACTTGAATCCTCCTTGCTCCTGGCCGGAAACAACCCGAGCAGAGACGTGCTGGTGAAGGACCTAGGGCATAGGCAGCGCGAGGAAGATGAGGATCGATTGAGGCGATGTCGCGAGGAAAAAGGTGATCGGCTCGGGGACTCTCGGTGGCTGGCACAAAGGAGAACGGAGAGGGGCGGTGAGGGATCAGGTGCTAGGGCACCGCTGGAATGAAGCTCGCGTGCCGGTGGAGGTGGATCGGCCGAGAGGAGGCAGTAGTACGCAACCCAAATTAGGGCAAAGGGAGAGGAAGTAGCGTCGGGACCTTGGCTTTCCTTTGGCTGGTCATTTTGTAGGCGAGGGGAGGAGCGGAATTGACGCGAGGGCGGTGGTGGTTTGGGAAAGAAGTGAAACCGTCGGAGTGAAGAGGGACGGCGTTGGGGAAAGGAAACAGGCACGGGTTCGGCGGGTGAGGAAAAATAAAAGGAAAAGGAAAAAAGAAATAAAATTAATAAACTTTTCCTCACTTAAATGGGGTAGCCTAAACAAGCTTTTTCCGGGCCCAATTTTATCCCCGTAACCTAAGTCATACGAGCTCCGAAAAATTCCCGAAAAAATTTCTAAAAATTCCAGAAAATTCCCTTATGGTTATCCGCCCTTTTTCGGTATTTTACATTCTCCCCTCACTAATAAAAATTTGGTCCCCAAATTTCGTTATCTACCATCAACAAGTACTAACAACAGATAGAAAGTATAAATGCTGAACGGAAAATAACCCACATACCTCAAGTGAAAAGATTATCCTCGAGGTCCCAGGTAGTCTCCTTGTCCAAATGATGCTGCCATCTGACTTTAACCAGTCAGATAGTCTTGTTCCGCAGCTGACGCTCCTTCTAGTCCAGAATCCGTATCGGAACCTCCTCGTAGGTGGCGTCAGGCTGAAGGAAAACTGGTATATCAGACAGCACATGAGCTGGGTCGGCTATGTATCTCCTCAGCATAGATACATGAAATACGTCGTGCACGCTTGCCAGAGCCGGTGGTAGCGCCAGGCGATAAGCTACTGCTCCAATCCTCTCCAAGATCTAAAAAGGGCCAATGTACCGCGGAGCTAGCTTACCTTTGAGGCCAAATCTCTTCACCCCTTTCATGGGTGAAACTCGCAGAAAAACATGGTCGCCAATAGAGAACTCCAGGGGTCTACGTCTCCGATCAACATAACTCTTCTGGCGATCCTATGCCTCGGACATCCTCCATCTAATAGTACGGACCAACTCTGCCTCCTGCTGAGCTCTATGAGGTCCCAACAGATGGGCCTCCCCAACCTCATCCCAGAGGGTGGGTGTCCGACAAGGCCTACCATACAACGCTTCAAACGGTGCCATCTGGATAGCCGAATGAAAGCTGTTGTTGTAGGCGAACTCTACCAATGGCAATGGTCCTCCCAACTGCCTCCGAAATCCAATACACAAGACCTCAGCAAATCCTCTAGAGTCTGAATGGTCCGCTCTGACTGTCCATCTGTCTGTGGATGGAAAGCTGTACTAAAACGGAGCTGAGTGCCCGAGGCCTACTGCAGACTCTACCAAAATCCGAACGCGGACCGTGGGTCTCTATCTGAAATAATACTCAATGGGACACCATGCAATTTGATGATCTCCCGGCAATACAAATCTACCAATCGATCCAGAGAATCGGTCTCCCAGATTACTAAGAAGTGCGCGGATTTGGTTAATCGGTCAACGATTAACCAAATCGAGTCATGGTCTCGTCGTGTCCTAGGCAATCCTACCACAAAATCCATAGTAATGTGCTCCCATTTTCACTCTGGAATAGGGATCCTCTGAAGTAATCCAGCAGGTCTCTGGTGCTCAGCCTTCACCTGCTGACAGACAAGACATCTAGCTACAAACTCTTTGATGTCTTTCTTCATACCGTTCCACCAATAGGAACGCCTCAAATCGTGATACATACGAGTTCCACCTGGGTGGATAGAAAATCTAGAGCGATGAGCCTCCTGAAGTAAATTCTCCATGACCGGGTGAGACTAAGGCACACATAATCTGTCTCAGAAACAAACAATATCCTCGTCATCTCGTGTAAACTCAGTCGGTTGTCCGGAAACTATCTGGCTGCCAATGAACTGTCAATGCTGATCTCCAGCCTGGGCCTCTCGGATCCTAGTCCTGATCGACAACTGAGCAACCATAGTAACCAGAATGCCCTGCTTTGTCTGTCCCTGCTCCTGAAGACCCAGCTTGGAGAAACCCTGAACCAAGTCTGTGACTGAAACTCGGTGGCAAGCCAAAGTCCCTCTGGACTTCCTGGTAAGTGCATCGGCAACCACATTAGCTTTCCCTGGGTGGTAGCTAATGGTACAATCGTAATACTTCAGGAACTCCATCCATCTCCTCTGTCGGAGACTAAGTTCCTTCTGGGTGAAAATATATTTGAGACTCTTATGATCAGTGAGAATCTCAAATGTAATGGCGTATAGATGATGTCGCCAAATCTTCAGAGCAAATATAATAGCGGCCAACTCCAAATCATGAACTGGGTAGTTCTTCTCATGCTCCTTCAACTACCGAGAAGCATAGGAGACTACCCTGTCGTGCTGCATCAGAACAGCGCCCAGACCCTATAGAGATGCGTCGGTGTAGAGCACGAATCCGTCCTCTCCAACGGGCAAAACCAAAACGGGTGCCGATACTAATCTCTGCTTCAGCTCCCGGAAGCTGGTCTCGCAGTCCTCGGACCACGTGAACTTCACGCCTTTCCTGGTCAGGCATGTCAGTGGCATAGCGATATGCGAGAAACCCTCGACAAACCGTTGGTAATATCCGGCTAATCCCAGAAAACTGCGGATCTCCTGAACTAATTTCGGCTACTCCCAGCTGGTGACAACCTCGATCTTCTGAGGGTCTACGGAAATACCTCTTCTAGAGACCACGTGTCCCAGAAAATCGACTGAGGATAGCCAGAAAGCACACTTGCTGAACTTCGTATATAGCTGATGTCATCGAAGAGTCTCCAAGACTATGCGAAAATGCTGTGCATGCTCCTCCTCGGAACTCAAGTAGATCAAAATGTCGTCGATGAAAACGACAACGAACTGATCTAGGTACTCCAGAAAGATGTGGTTCATCAAATCCATAAATACCGCTGGAGCATTGGTAAGCCCAAATGGTATTACCAAAAACTCATAATGACTGTATCTAGTACAAAAAGTTGTCTTCTGAATATCAGATTCTTTGAGTCTCAACTGATGATATCCAGACCACAGATCAATCTTAGAATACACTGAGGTACCTCTGAGCTGATCAAACAAATCCTCGATCCACGGTAAGGGGTACTTATTTCTGACGATCACTGCATTCAATTGTCTGTAATCGATGCACAACTTTAGAGTACCATCCTTTTTCATAACGAATAGTACTGGAGAACCCCACGGAGAAACACTAGGGCGAATAAATCCCCTATCCAATAACTCCTAGAGTTGGACCTTTAGCTCGTCCAACTCTTTCGGTGCCATACGATATGGAGATTTCGATGTTGGCGCGGTCCCCAGAATCAGCTCAATAGCAAACTCCACTTGCCTTCGAGGAGGCGAGCCTGGTAGCTCATCTGGAAATACATCTGGATACTCTCGGACCATTGGAACGTCAGAGAGCTGGGAACTACTGCTGTCGTCAGTATTAATCAAAGACAGAAGACAACCCTGACAGCCATGTGACAGCAGCTTCTGAGCCTGAATCGCCGAAATGATCGATATGCCATCGTCCCTGATGCCAGTGAAATTCCACGAGGGTTAGTTCGAAGGTCGAAATGTGACCACCCTCGTCTGCCAATCAACCATGGCATTATATGCAGACAACCAATCCATGTCAAGGATAATGTCAAACTCGACCATTTCCAGCATTAATAAGTCAACCATAAGTATCATGTTGACAAAATCTAACGGGCAACATCTGACCTCCTGAGTGATGGTCCAATGTATCACCGGACGATAAGGAGACAGTTAGTCGCTATGGTCTACGAGTAGGTATTCTACCAATCTCCCGCATAAAGGTATGAGATATAAAAGAATGCGAGCTACCAGTATCTATCAGCATATCAGCGGATAATGCATAAAGTAAAACCATACCGCGGAAAACGGATCCGTCGGCCCGCTGTGCATCCTCTCTGGTTACCGCATGAATATGTCCAATTTCTGACAATGGTGGAGGTGGTAGTGCTGCCAAAGGCTGCGACGCCTGAGTCTGAGCCTGCCACTGTGATGGTGTCGAGTACTGAGCCAGAGACGGATAGGTAGACTGAGACTGATACTGGACCGGCAGTTGGGGTTGTGACTGGTACTGCCCCTGAGTCAGATACTGTGGTCTTGGAACAAAGCTTTGTGGTACTCTGAGGCCTTCGGACTGCTCCTGTCCATCCATGCCATATGCAGCTGCTACCGGGGGAGCTGTCCTCTGCTGGCTATGCGAAGATTGGGCACTCCGCCCTCCTCGATAAGCTCCTGTCTGACTAGGCTGTCCTCCATGACCAGACACTCCGGAAGCGATATGCTAAGCCTTCAATGAACAATCTCGGCTCAGGTGCCCAGGCAGTTTGCAATAATAGCAAACCGACTGTCCTAGGGAGCAAGCTGTGGTGACGTGGTCTCTGGATCCACATCTGGTGCAGTGAGTGTCGCTGGCGGGCTGTTTCCGATTCTGCTGAGAAGACCGGGAACGTCCTGATGAAGATCGCCCTAACTTCTGAGGCTAACCAGAAGCCTCAGAAGTACCCTGACCTGGCCGACTGCGACCACTCTGCTGCTGTCCGGTCGCCTGTGCCTGCTGGATCTGTCCTGATGTCTGACCCGTCTGCTTCCTTTTCCTGTCCGGAAACACTCTTTGCTGAGCTGACTCTATCATCAGGGCTCTGTCCAATGTCTCGATGTAGGATGAACTCCAAAAACCGGCAATCTATACTTGCATATGTCCATCCAATCCCTGAATAAACTGATGCATATGGGAACTGTCCTCAGCAACTAATTCTGGACAGAATTTGGCCAACCGGTTAAACTCAGCATTATACTCTATCACCGAATGGTTCTTCTGTCGTAGACTCAGAAAATCCTACCGGCGAGTCATTTGATAGTCCCGTGAAAAGTATCGGCTCTCAAAAGCCTCTCTGAATCTGGCCCAGGTGATGTTCTGCTCGCCTATGATGGACCGCTGTGTAACCCACCAGGTGTCGACCTCATCCCGTAAATGGAAAGCAGCTAGCTCTGCTTTCTCCCACTCAGAGCAAGCCATGTAGAAGAAGGTCCGCTCCATGGTCTCTATCCAGGACTGAGCCACACTTGGATCAGTCTCTCATCGGAAGAGTGTGAATCGACTCTTCATTGACTCTGCCAGTGCTGGGATCCGGGCTCGTGCCGCGACTATATCAGTGAGGTGAGTATGGACGGCTGCAGGAACTGGCGGAACCACTGGAGCTGGTATAACAAGTGGTACCGCTACATAGGCCGGGGGAAACATCCCCGGTGCTGCTGCATAGGCTGGGGCAGGTGCCATTGGTGGCATCGCAGGGTCAGCATAGGTGGGCGCGACTGGAGGTACGGTAGGTGGTGGTACCGGAGGTGGAGCAACTGGTGCTGCTGGTGCGGGTGCCGCGTATGCAGTGGGCACCGGTGGCAGTGGTGCCTGGTATGCCGTAGGCACTGGTGGTGGTGGTGCCGGGTATGCCAGTGGTACCATAAATACAATAGGAGTGAGTACGGCGGATACGGTCGGGGTAGGTACCTCTGTAACCATCGGAGTCTGAGAGCCCGACGCGCCCGCAGTGCCATACGGAGTCTGTCCCTGACTGGCAGGCTAGACGCCAGCAGACATCTCTGGCGACTCTGCTACCAAGGACTCTAACGTCCTCCTGCGTGGTCGTCCTGCACCACGTCTCGGCACGGGAGCACGTGCACCTCGCCTCATATTTGATAAGCTATCACTCAGATATTACTACAAGTAACAAAAATTATAAAATTACCTTTTTACCTATTTGTCGTCAGAAAATGTTCCATCACTGTCCAGTCCCCATAAATAACCTTGGAATCCCATACGAGAAAATCGACGAAAATCCGTACAAATCCAAAACGGAAGTCCGAAACATAATCATGACGAAAATCCATACAAATCGGAAAATGCCCAGTAAACCTCGCAAACCTGGCTCTAATACCAAATAAATTGTCACGCCCCAGGTAGTCCCTGCTAGAGAAAATTTCAACAGCATCTCCCCTGTACGGTGATAATATGAAATTTATACAATGCCCCCAAGGCCACATATACATCGGCCAACACGGCTGGAATAATAACAGTACAAATATAGTAGTACAGTAAGTAAACATCCACGTAGTTTTATAATGACAACTAAACATAAGCAAAGATAAGGAAAACATCGTAAAAATCCTACTCAACTACACTCATAAAGCACAAAACTGATATCATCCAAACAAAAATCCATCGATAACAAGGGATCGTACAAAAATCCAAATTCCAGCAGATACAAGTCTGACATAATAAGAAAAACCAAAACAAGAATCCAAAGTGGAAATCCTCGCAACCTGAAGGGGCACTAGTGACTAGAACTCCTCCGACAACCTCAACCTGAAAAGAGTAATACCTCCAACACTCAACGAATACCTAGTTGACATGCATAATAAATTATAACAAATAGCAATAACTATGTGTACAGTCTCCTGATATAACATATAGAAAGTGCAGAACCAAAAGATAAGGAGTAACTGTACTAACCGGAACCTGGGTATCAAGGCCGTCAGACCCAAAGTATCATAACTCCTGTATGCATGTCAAACAATGCATTCAACCAATATGCAGCATATAAAGTGCAACAAACACAAGCAATAAGTGCACGTAATGCATATGATGCCAATAACATGTCCTGGTCACCCCTGACGCCAGTCAGCCATCTCACACACGATGGTGAGACCAAGTGGGAAGGGCTGTGACAACTGTGCACTCTGTCGTCACTGCTCCTGATGAGTGACCGAGTGGACGGGATGCTGTCGGAGTGCACCTATCCTCCTACCTCAAACATAGTGAGGGACTGTAATGCTCTCATCTCCTGGTATGCGATGACGGGGAGAGATCCCTGCCGGCTACCACGCTGCGTCACACTACCCATGAGCGGATCAACGGAGCCAAACAGAGCAACCTACTGCACACACCCTGCCTGAATAAAAACCACTAACCCATGAGTAGTTGTGTGTGCATATCTATATAACTAGCGACGTGCTCACAATAATGGAGCTGCCAACCGCTCAGCATGCAATCATGCAAGATGGTGCATGTCACTAAGCCGAGAAACATCCTAATCCTATCCCTCTCCATATAATGTGTACCAAGATATGTGGAACAAATAATATGATCTAGGTACACATGTCAAGTAGGGTATCTAACCAGTGCAACATATCATAGAGCATGACATGTCACTACCTCATAAATAATAAACAAGTAACAAACAATACATGATCGGAAATAAATAGTGACATGTCGATGCAGATATAATCATAATTATTACTACTTGTTAAAATCTACTAGACATATCAACAAGATGTATCAAAATAGATAGGTTAAGGTACCCGCTTCAAATAGAAGGTCCAATCCAATCAAATCCAAAGTCGAGACGCCCGTCTCGAATCAGAGTCTTGCGCCAAACAATATACAAATATTTTATTTAGCTAAATTCATAAGAACAGCTAAATAAAATCCCTAGGACTAATTTAGAGTAAAACTCTAATCACATAAAATCAATTGGTCAACTAGAGTTAGTTTCCTTAACCCTAGTCAACCCATTGCACAGTTTGATTTAAGACTAAACTTAAATCAACTTGAACTCTCCCAATATAAACCTAATCAATCTACACATGTTTGTCTAACTATAAAACGTATTAAATACCTTCCCTTACCTCAATTCACAGTCGCTGCTGCCGCTGGAACAAGGTGCTGCAGGATGGGGTTGCTGCAAGAATCAAGAACACCCCATAGAACTGAGTCTCCCTGCCGAAATCCTTCCCACTGATCAGATCAAGTTGAGTTCAATAAGTGAAATCACAAATCAAGCAACAACTTAATCTTATCTCACTAAACCTCACTGATATCAACTGGATCAAGCAGGAGGTCACTGATGTGATCGAGCAGAGGGGTGGCGACTGAGGAGGATCGCAAGCTAGGGCACGAGAAAAAAACTAGGACTTGAATCCTCCTTGCTCCTGGCCGGAAACAACACGAGCAGAGACGTGCCGGCGAAGGACCTAGGGCACAGGCAGCGCGAGGAAGATGAGGATCGGGTGAGGTGATGCCGCGAGGAAAAAGGCGATCGGCTCGAGGACTCTCAGTGGCTGGTACAGAGGAGATCGAAGAGGGGCGGCGGCAGATCAGGTGCTAGGGCACCGCTGGAATGAAGCTCGCATGCCGGTGGAGGTGGATCGGCCGAGAGGAGGCAGTAGTGCGCAACCCAAATTTGGGCAAAGGGAGAGGAAGTGGCGTCGGGACCTTGGCTTTCCTTTGGCTGGTCGTTTTGTAGGCGAGGGGAGGAGCGGAATTGACGCGGCGGCGACGGCGGTTTGGGAAAGAAGTGAAACCGTCGGAGTGAAGAGGGACGGTGTTGGGGAAAGGAAACAGGCACTGGTTCGACGAATGAGGAAAAATAAAAGGAAAAGGAAAAAGAAATAAAATAAATAAACTTTTCCTCACTTAAATGGGGTAGCCTAAACAGTCTTTCCCGAGCCCAAATTTATCCTCGTAACCTAAGTCATACGAGCTCCGAAAAAATCCTGAAAAAAATTCTAAAAATTTCAAAAAATTCCCTTATGGTTATCCGCCCTTTTTCAGTATTTTACACTCATGGATTTCACGTTCGTTTAAAAATAATCAGAGAGAGCAAAGGTAGCGGAAATAAAGACATAACAAACAATCATAAACACCGTGATTTACTTGGTTCGGAGCTTGTAGCAACTCCTACTCCAAGGCCCACACATGAGAGTACTTTCATTGGACAATCACTAATCAATTACAAAGAGTACAAGTACAATTTTAAATGATTACAAGTAATTAGAAAAATTAAAGAATACCAACGACTGGGAAGTTTAAATCTTCAGCACGATGGTCATTGGGGCAGCTTTGAAGCGTCGAGAAAGTATTTTCACAGCAGCACGAAGAAGTGAAAGTTGCTTGTAATGTTATTTTTAGGTGCTGGTTGAATGCTGCTTTTATACGCTGTTCCGTGCACCTATACCGTGATGTGGGTCAGTCCAATTAGCATGCTCCAGCTCGATGAACAAAATTTGGCGGTATGGGCGCTTGGACCAGCTCTGGGCGCCTAGACCATGAGGGTGCCTGGTTGGGCGAGGCTCGCTCGAGCTGTTGCTCGATGAAGGCAGTTCAGGTGCCCGGACCAACTCCGGGCGGCTAGACCCCAGGAGCCCGAACTCCCTCCGGGCATCCGAACCCCTTAGTTTTGCCACTTTATTTTCCTATAAAATAAGGTTAGTTCAGGCAATAATATATAACAAAATATAAGTTTTGACAGTCTTATACTTTCTGGTCCTGACTTTGAGTTTTACTACAACTCTAGGTCAGACCGACACCTACTATTCCCTCTTCGGGGAATGTGTCCTCACCTACTCCTTTCAGGAGAAATTATCTTTTTGCCAAATAGGTCATCCAAACCTTCTGAACTTTTACTTAGTGTCTGAGACTTCAGGACTTCATGTTGAACGTCCACTCCACGACACGTCCAAACTTCCACCTGGTCCACGACCACTAGGATTTTCACTTAGAGTCCTTGACTCTAGGATTTCACCCAAAGTCCTCGATCCACTAAGACTTCATCCAGTCCCCTGAACCAGGACTTCATTGCCTAATCGCAGTTAGGACTTTTTATAACCCAGGGTTACCTCCCCTTAGGACCTAGGCTTCCTTCCCCTAGGGTTTTCCACCTGCTTAGAATCCACTAGGACTTTTTGCCTAAGAACATTTAAGACTTTCCTGCAAACTCAATCACACTTGTTAAACAACAAGTAACCTTAACTTTAAACCCTTGACCATAATCAAAACACATGTTCGATCGTCTGGTACTCTCTGCACCAACAACTTTTATAGTAACCTGAGAGAACAACTTTCTCCCTGAACTCTTATTATCTTCTTCGATGCGAAGTCTAACAATGAGTTCCTCCACATTCCTCTCCTTCCGCTTGTGCTTCAAGTAGTTCTTGAAGTCCTTCCAACCGAGGGTATCTTCTCAATGATAGCAGCTACCTGGAAGGTTTCACTCAGAACTATCCATTCTGAGTGGATCTCATGCAAGATCACCTGAAGCTCCTGAACTTGACTGATTATTGTCTTGGAGTCAACCATCTTGTAGTCCAAGAATTGTCCCACGATGAAATTCTTGGCCCCTGCATCGTCCGTCTTATACTACTTGTCCAGGGACTCTCATAGCTCCTTAACTGTTCTCTTCATACTATACACAGCGTACAGTGAGTCGGCAAGGTAGTTGAGGATGTAATTTTAGCAAAGAATTTCAGAATGAGTCTATGCTTCCATAGCACTGATGCCCAGCGCATCAGTATCCTCAACATTCTTAGGAGGGTCCTTGGTCAAGAACCAAACCAAATTGAGTGTGGTCAAGTAAAAGAGCATCTTCTGCTGTCACCTCTTAAAGTTCAGTCCACTAAACTTCTTTAGCTTTTCCCCATGATTGATTGACACAGTTCCAATCGGGGCAGAGGGGGCCTTCATGTGTTGAGTCTGTTGCACCTCAACAATTTATTCTGTGGCCATCTCAACAAAACCGAATCTATTTCAAGATTGTTGGAAAAGCCAATCTGCCGGAGATTTTAGGGAATTAGCCAAAATTAAATACACAAAATTAAATTCAACTTATCTTTTGAAATGATCTGAGTTGATAATCTTAGGCTACCAACAGGGTCTAATTTTTACCAAGTGTCGACTGTACAGTGTCGAGCGGGCAGAGAGGGTAGAACAGCAGAGTGACTGATTAGGCTAAGAGGCGCAGAGCACCCGAGTGTATAGGGTTGCCAAGTCATAGATCAGTAGGGGTGTAATCGAGCCGAGCCGAGCCAAACACTTGAATGTTTAAGTTTGACTCGTTTATAATCGAGCCGAGCTCAAACTTTATTTAACGAATATATTCATGGCTCAAGAGCTTATTCGAGCTTTTATCGAGCCTAAACGAGCTTAATAAATATAAATTATAAATTTAATATTCATTAAAAACTAAATTATATATTTAGGGAAAATTATAATATTCTTATTAAAATTTATAATTTTATTCTTATAAATAAATTTAATATATTTGTCTATATGTTTCGTAAGTAGAGTGTAAAATCTATAAATTTAATATCAAAACTATTATTTTTTTATTTAAAAATTTATTCACGAGCTAACTAGTCGAATATTATGAAGTTTGAGCTTGACTTGTTTATTTTAACAAGCCTCATTAAACGAGCTCAAGCAAGCTTTTATTGAATCGAGTTTCGAATAACTCATGAACGGCTTGGTTCATTTACACCTCTATAGATCAGACTGGATGGCCGCTCGAGCAGAACAGCCTCACAGTAGAAGGCAGGGCGGCCTGAGCGACAGAGCAACTGAGTGAGCGAGCATTAGAGAGGCCGAGCAAGTGAGCGTACGACCAGACGTGAGTGTAGCCGAGTGAGCAGTGCAACCAACCGAGTGAGCGGTCGATCGAGCATGCTACCGGACGGGCGTGGAGCCGGGCGAGTAGTGCAGCTGACTAAGTGAGCGGCCAAGCCAGTGTGGGGCTGGATGTGCATACAGCCGGGCGGGTGAACGGCTGACCAAGTGACAGATCTGACCAAATGACTGACCAGGCAGATCGGTCGGGCAGATCGGTCGGGCAGACCGAGTGGGCGAGTAATCAACTGAGTAGTGCAGTCGAGCGAGCAGCAGAACAAACCTATCAGGCTAAGTGGCTGACCAGTAGAACAACCGACCAGGTAATGCGATTGACCAGGCAGATTAGCCGAGCGGGTAGAGAGGCTGGCCGAGTGAGTGGTTAAGCGAATGAAGAGGTCGAGCGAGCATGTAGCCGAGCGAACGAAGAGGTTGAGCGAATGAACGATCGAGTGAGCGTGCGACTAGACGTGCAACCTGCTGAGCTATGCAGCCGATTGAGTGAACAAAGCAGACCGAGGCCTGCGATGGATGTAGTTTCCTTGAGATAGATTCGCCCCACCTTCGGCTATGCTTCGAGGTTTTCTTCGGTCAGAGGTACCCGACTGCTACCACAGGCAATCCGCCGAGCAAGAGATGCACGACAGAGGAGAAGGGGGAACGGAGGTGGAGAGCTTCTCCTTGTGTCTATTGCTTATGATCGCATCCTCTTATATAGGAGCTCAGACCATTGGGCAATAGTGAAAGACCCATGTTTCACTCGACCATTTATATTCTGTATAAATATTGGTTGTTCCACTTGGATAAATTTTACTCTAACCGGTTCGGCATTCAGCCTGTACAGGTCGTTCTCGCACATGAGTCAACTTGGTTCCGTGCAATCTGGGTCTGGATTTGCACCCCCCCCTTGTGCACCCACACATGAGAGAGAGTCTCTCCCCATGCATTTATTCACATCATCAATGCATGTGAATAAATAGAAACCAACTAATATGCCTTGAAGCTCCCAATGTGGGACTAGAGTGTCATTCATAATGAAGCTTCATGCCTCTTCCACCTTTTTTCCATTCACATATATCTAACATGTCTTAGGTTCATTAGTTACTTTTGGGACAAAAGAGGTGTCCAAATGACTCTTAACAAACTCAATAAAAAGTAATTGTCATATTATAAAAACATCAATTTACAATTGTCATTCCTTAAAATTACAAGGATAATAACAACTATAGTTTTATTGAGCTTGACAACAATAACGCACATTACAACAACACTTAAGAAGAGTAGAATAATTTAGACAAAATAACAATGAGTAGTATCCATTAATAATAATTATGTAGACAATAATAATAATAAATTATTATGAATATTCCTCTTTAAAATCCACAACAAAATCAACATGCTTGCATATTGGCAAGGAGTAGCAAAGTTCTCAATATCATGCAATGAAAAATTAAGTTGTCTAGTATTTTTAAGTATCATAGATGATTCCATGTAAAAAAAGATAAATCTGTTACTTTAACGACCCACCTAGTGCTGGCCCCACAAATATTGAGAGAGGTAAATGCAGGAACATAGGCGTTAGGCACAAGGTGAGGTAAACTTCAGGTTGTCAGTTCTTGAGAATCGACCTTTGACAATTACGTAGAGATGTTATACGCTCATTATCTGTGCTATGCCTTGGGGCATAGATGATTCCATATAAGAAGAAGATATTTCAAGTGGTCCGCCTTGTATGCCCTTACAAATTCAGCAGCCAAAGATCAGACTTGGAAATATAGAAAGACAATGAAAACATAAAGACGCTAGAAAAAGCTTACAAGAAAAATTCATAATCAATAGAAGAAAAACTCAAAAACTTTAAAATAGAATGCTAATTCATATTTGAAAAAATTGATTATCTTCACTGTTATGAAATCATAATAGATAAACATATAAAAAATTGCATAAATTTTAGATAAGACAACTAGAATTTATTATTTTACATGTTAAATTACCTATAATATATTACTCACGAAGAAATAGTGGCATTGACTCATAGTGTAAATTTAGTAGATATACTATTAAGTAAGCTTGATCAAATATATATATAGTCTTATTTTTTTCTCTAATTAAATCTTATCTCTTATCCATCTTTCTTCATCTCCTTCTCGATGAGTTTCCTCCAACGTCGTCCACCTTGGAATTGCATCAAATAATTATTGGTAAAAAAAATAGAACTATCCTAAAACACACAAAGTTTAGATCTTTAATCTGAAATCAAAAACTTCGTTTGCCACTGAGGACGTATTAACAGTTCTGTGATCAGAGTCGCCCTCCGACGAAGAATCGACAAAGTTAGTCTCATCCTCTGGAAGTGCTCATTTTCTTTTCTTGTCACCGACTTACTAGAAATATAGAAATATAGCAAGACAATGAAAGCATATGAAAAAAAATTTCTTCTAAAAATATCTAATCTCTCATCCTTTATCTCCATCTGGACAAGTTGTCTCCATCGTTGTTCACCTTGGTATTTCATCAAACAACTATCAGTCAAAAAATAGAACGACCCTAAAACATACAAAGTTTAGATCTTTAATCTGAAATCAAAATTTTACTTCACTATTGAGGACGCATTGACACTCCTACAATCGGAGTGACCCTCCAATGAAAAATCGAAAAAGTCAGTTTCATCCTCTAGAAACGCTCATTTTCCTTCTCTCATGATTAGTTTCTTTGACTCATCAGGTTTTACCTCTAATAATAACAAGAAATTTAAAAAAAAATAAATGCTGAAAAAAATATAACGCAACGACATGGGTCATAAAAAGAGTGAATGGAGTTGGAATGAAATAGTGAGAAAAGGTCATCCCAGTTCTCCTTTTAAAATTGATGGAATTAGCCACCCTGAATCAGCCCAAAGCTCAGCCTTAGTCTTAATTTGTTGCCGACCTGTTATGTCTCTTTGCGCTACTAGACGGAGGTGAAGGGATGATGATGGATGACTGTCGTCAATGTTTATGCTTTGATGATGAAAGGAATAAAGATGAAAGAGTTTGGCTAAGATAATAAGTTTTTTTAATAAAATAAAATAATAAGTAAGAAAGGGTATTATGGAAAAGAAAATGGGAATGGACACGTCAGTTGATCATTTAAAATTGGACTACTTTTTACAAAATATACAAAAACCAAGTATGTTTTATGTTGCATTAGAAATAATATGTATTATAATTGTTTGTGATCTCTTTTAGAATTTTTTATATTGTTAATTATTATTTTGTATACATTCGTTAAAATTTTAGTCAAAACTAAGTTGACAATTAAAATATATTACATAAATTAAAAAAAATATATTAAAAGTTTAAATAACAGAAAAAAACATCAGATATATTTTTAAAAATTACACTCAATTAAGTTTTAACCAATTTATATATATATATATTTTGAAAATCATTTCAAAAGTTTTAAATTACAATGATTTACAATATCTTTTTTAAAAAAAAAATCAAGCTCTTGATTTATTTTTAATTGATTGTTAAATTAGTTTTAAATAACAATGAAATACAATTTTTTAAAATAGACAGATCATAAGATACATAGTAGTTTTATAGATTTAATTATTTTTTTAATTTTTTAGTAAAAGTGTCAACACTTAATTGTGAGTGTGATTCAATAATAATAATAAAATACTCAAAAGAATTTTTTTTTAAAAAAAACCGTATAATTACAAAATTAGTCCCGTCAAGTCGGACTCACAATAATAGTTTAAAAATCTGTAAATCAAGTTTGTATTATATAATACATAATTTTACTTTTCTGATACTAAAGTTTAAGTAGGGAATCAATTTAATAATAATAAATAATAATAAAAAAAACCTACTCAATGCTATTGCTTGGTCAGGTAGTCAGGTAGATGTAATTATGTCTCCTGCCCTGCCATATTGTTGTCGTGCGGGCCTGGCGTTAACTGTCTTGATCCCCGAGCCGTCGATTTGACTGCTTTCTCATACTTAGCGTTATGTTAAGCCACATCCGCAGCAGCGCTCTCACCTATCCCATCTCTCGTTGTCGCTGCTTCCTTGGCCCTCCAGCTCTGGCCGGGGACAGTTTGTTTAATGGCCAACAGCCGAACCGCGAGCATGGGGACGTCGCCCTTCCCTAGAGAACAAATCGAGCAGATATTGTTGCCGCCGTGCACTGGAAAATCAACGGTGGAACTAGTGAGGACTTGGGGGATTGCATTATAAGGTATAATAGGTATCTTATATAACTATCTTTACAAACGATTTGCCTGTCCTTAGCAGCAAATAAGGTATGATAGGTAGCTTATATACCTATCTTTACAAACGATTTGCTTGTCCTCGCAAGGATGAATGACGTTGGCGATGCGTCCATGATTGTACTGCGGCAGAAACTAGAACCGGAAAGAGACGGCCGTGGATTCCTGCGATAATGCGATGGCCTAGTGTACCCCAATCATGGCTCGTTAAAGTAGCCAATATATCTTTAGATTGTGCCCTCTCTACGCATGCTGGCGCAGGCATAGAATCCAATAAAAGAAAGTGGAAAGCTCGACCCGGCTTGATTTATCCACCCTAAGCAAACCAGTGAGCCCATAAGGGAGGGAGGCTGGAGGGGCTGATGGGTCGTGGCCTGTTGGCAGAGCTTGAGTTGGGCAAGCGGGCTGCCTGAGGAGATCGCAACGTGCAGCCTCAAGGTTGCTATGTAAAAAATAAAGTGTCAACATTCATGAGGGATTTTTTATTTTAGTGCAACATTACGCAGGAGAGATGCTTTACGTCCATTGGGCATGGATTCAAATTCTATTATAGTAAATATCCATATAGGTATTAATTGTGCCAACTTATGAGGATGCAACGGTCTGGTTTTGTAGTAAAGATGAAGTCATATTATCAATATTAATCCTATCTGAAAACTATGAGATGATATATTGGCACGGATAAGCAGTTGAGCAAAGGACGATGAGATCTGGAAGAACTTCTCACTGATCCTGTGCACAGTCAGACGAGCAAACATCCAAAGTATTAGTGACCTAAGATCGGGATGGAAATCCTTGGTTAGATCCTCCGACGCTCAAGTCAGTCTCCTCTCTTCGAAGGTGGAAGAGGAACAATAACAGAAAATAAGATTTCAAATGCAAGTGTGTATGTTTGTGTTCCTTGCCAACGAAGAGGATTTCTCCTTTTATATCACTTCAGTTAACCTCTGTAGTCATGAAATGATTTCCGATTTATTAGAGTTTATTAGAAGATAGAAAAAGTACAACCTGAGTATCGTACAATAATCCTCCAAGGAATTTTTTTTTTACCCCAGATGTACTTCTTTTATCGTTTATGAGTTGAGTTTCTCATGAAGTACCTCTTAGCATGTATCGTTGCTTAATGAAGAGACTTGGAGGAAATATTCCTTGATAAACTTGCCAAGATGACTTAATGTTGTCGGCTATTTGTCTGCTGCACACATCTTGGCCAATCATTAAGCTGGTCACCCATTAAGAATATCTTTTATGGAGTATATTCTAGCTGGTTATATATTGAGAATATCTTCTGTGCAGTACATCCCAACCGGTCACATATTTAGCTTTTGTGGGTTATATCTCAATCGGTTATATATCGAGAATACCTTTTATAGAGTATATCCCGATCGGTCATCTATTGAAAATACCTTCTGTGAAGTACATCCCAGTCGGTCACATATTGAGAATACCTTCCGTGGGTTATATCCCAGCCGGTCATATATTGAGAATACCATTTATGAAGTATATCACGGTCGATCACATATTGAAAATACCTTTTATGGAGTATATCCCAGTTGGTCATATATTGAGAATACTTTCTGTGAAGTACATCTCGGCCGGTCACATATTAAGAATACCTTCCGTGGGTTGTATCCCGGACAGTCATATATTGAGAATACCTTATGTGAAGTACATCCTAACCGGTCAAATATTGAGCTTCTGTGGGTTGTATCCTGACCGATCATATACGGAGAATACCTTTTATGGAGTATATTCCGGTCGATCATATATATTGAGAATACCCTTTGGGAATTATATCTCGTCCAGTTATATAGTGAGAATACCTGTTATGAAGTATATCTTGGCCAACCATATATTGAGAATACCTTCTGTGAAGTTTATTCCGACCGATCACATATTGAAAATACCTTTTATGAAGTATATCCCGGCAGATCACATATTAAGAATACCTTTTATGAAGTATATCCCGGCCGGTCATATATATTGAGAATACCCTTTGGGAATTATATCCCGACCAGTCATATATTGAGAATACCTTTTATGAAGTATATCCTGGCCGACCATGTATTGAGAATATCCTCTAGGGAGTATACCCCGACCGGTCATGTATTGAGAATACCCTCTGGGGAGTATACCTCGGCCGATCATGTATTGAAAATACCCTTTGGGGAGTATATCTCGGCCGATCATATATTGAAAATACATTTTGGGGATTATATCTCGATCGTTCATATATTGAAAGTACCCTTTGGAGAGTATATCTCGGCTAGTCATGTATTGAGAATACCCTCTAATGAGTATATCTTGGTCGATCATATATTGAAAATACCCTTTAGGGAGTATATCTCGACCGATCATATATTAAGAATACATTCTGGGGAGTATACCCCGGCTGGTCATGTATTAAGAATACCCTCTAGGGAGTATATATATAAGCCGATCATATATTGAAAATACCCTTTGGGGAGTATATCCCGGTCGGTCATATATTAAGTGTTTCGTAAGGCTAAGTGCCATTAAGTTCACTCGGGCTTTGCCCGACCGAACGAACACATCAAGTCTCTCGTTTGATCGACCTTCTCTTGGCCAATCATATGTTAAGAGCTTTATGTGAGGCTATGTTTCTAAACCCGTTCGGGCCTTGCTCAGTCGAGCTCCAAACCATATCAAGTGGGGAACGTGTTAAGTGAGGAATATTCCTCTATCATACCTTTGACCGCCCCATGTCTCGACTCTGACTACCTGGTTATCCTCCATACATGCTGGCTATAACCCGTATTAGTAGCCTCCCCTTCAAGTCTAATCGAAAGAGGTGTAGCTGACTGACTAGACCTTAGCCTACTTTGACCTTCCTGATAGATATTGATTTTTTCTGACACTTCGTATTGACTGCAGTAATCCCGTGATACCCACAGCTTGTGTCCTGTGTGTTAAAGAGGGGTGTGGTTCTAGTTCCTGATATACTAATCTTTACTCTTTCTTGCTCCATCTCCTTCTAAACATATTACTGAGAGTTATGGATTCAGATCTTTCTCCTTAGGCTCAACTATTATCCGAGAAGGAAAAATCTCTGGTGGAAGTTATGCAAGCCTTAGATCTTCATCACTCACACCAGAGAGAACTTGAAGTACGTTTATTGGCGGCTCAGTCTCAAATTCGATCTGAGATCGCCCTGAAGAACAAAGCTTCTTTGGATTTAGAGCAAAAAACTACGGAACTGGATGATTTACGATTGCAGCATGCTTTTGTGATAACCCTCCTGACTAAGAAGGTTCATGTAGATGGTTTACTAATATCGCAGCAACAACAAAATCTGAACCAACAAAGAGCTGAGGTAAATTTCTTGCAAGCTGAGCTAGATCGGGTTAAATTAGAACTAGCCTCTTTGTCACAGACCCACGAGGGTGAGCCATACAAAAGAAAGAGAATGGAATAAACGCCCTATCTTTGTCCAGGCTATCACTCAACCACACGCTCATCCTTCGGGTGTGTAGAATAATCTGGTGGCTCCATGAGGCAGGATAAGTAGAGAAGTATCTATTTGATGTATCTTTCATGGAAAATTCCCTCGTTGATTGTATGATTATTAATGATAATACAAAGTTCAGTGTTAAGTCATTATATCTCATGATATGGGTTAGGTTTAGTAGGTCCCTGATGAAAAGAATAAAGGAGATAATATAATCTAGGGGAGTAGACCAGTATCGATCGGGATAATACCTTAAGAAAGATAGGCCAATATTGGTTGGGATAATACCTCAAGAAAGATAGGCCAATATTGGTTGGGATAATACCTCAAGAAAGATAGGCCAATAATGGTCGGGATAAAGATAAGCCAATATTGGTCGGGATAAAGCTAGGCCAATATTGATCGGGATAAAGATAGGTCAATATTGGTCAGGATAATACCTTAAGAAAGATAGGCCAATATTGGTCGGGATAATACCTCAAGAAAGATAGACCAATATTGGTCGGGATAAAGATAGGCCAATATTGGTCGGGATAAAGATAGGCCAATAATTGGTCGGGATAAAGATAGACCAATATTGGTCGGGATAAAGATAGGCCAATATTGGTCGGGATAATACCTTAAGAAATATAGGCTAATATTGGTCGGGATAATACCTCAAGAAACATAGGCCAATATTGGTCGGGATAAAGATATGCCAATATTGGTCGGGATAATACCTTAAGAAAGATAGACCAATATTGGTCGGGATAATACCTCAAGAAAGATAGGTCAATATTGGTCGGGATAAAGATATGTCAATATTGGTCGGGATAAAGATAGGCCAATATTGGTCGGGATAATACCTCAAGAAAGATAGACCAATATTGATCGGGATAAAGATAGGTCAATATTGGTCGGAATAATACATTAAGAAAGATAAGCCAATATTGGTCGAGATAATACCTCAAGAAAGATAGGCCAATATTGGTCGGGATAAAGATAGGCCAATATTGGTCGGGATAAAGATATGCCAATATTGGTCGGGATAAAGATAGGCCAATATTGGTCGGGATAAAGATAGACCAATATTGGTCGAGATAATACCTTAAGAAAGATAGACCAATATTGGTCGGGATAATACCTTAAGAAAGATAGGCCAATATTAGTCGGGATAAAGATAGACCAATATTGGTCGGGATAAAGATAGGCCAATATTGGTCGGGATAAAGATAGACCAATATTGGTCGGGATAATACCTCAAGAAAGATAGGCCAATATTGGTCGGGATAAAGATAGGCCAATATTGGTCGGGATAAAGATAGACCAATATTGGTCGGGATAATACCTTAAGAAAGATAGGCCAATATTGGTCGGGATAATACCTCAAGAAAGATAGGCCAATATTGGTCGAGATAAAGATAGACCAATATTGGTCGGGATAAAGATAGGTCAATATTGGTCGGGATAAAGATAGGCTAATATTGGTCGGGATAAAGATAGGTCAATATTGGTCGGGATAATACCTTAAGAAAGATAGGTCAATATTGGTCGGGATAAAGATAGGCTAATATTGGTCGGGATAAAGATAGGCCAATATTGGTCAGGATAATACCTTAAGAAAGATAGGCCAATATTGGTCGGGATAAAGATAGGCTAATATTGGTCGGGATAAAGATAGGTCAATATTGGTCGGGATAATACCTTAAGAAAGATAGGTCAATATTGGTCGGGATAATACCTTAAGCAAGGTAGGTCAATATTGGTCGGGATAATACCTTAAGAAAGATAGGCCAATATTGATCGGGATAATACCTCAAGAAAAATAGGCCAATATTGGTCGGGATAAAGATAGGCCAATATTGGTCGGGATAAAGATAGGTCAATATCGGTCAGGTTTACACGTTTAAGATAGATAAACCAGGATTGTTTGAGTTAGCACATCTAGACATAGACTAGTATTAGTTGAGTGTATATAATCGCCCGGGTATGAAAAGATGCAGGACTTTACAGAATTTATAGTATATTACTGGGCGATTAGGATCTATATTGAACAATAGCAATAACCAGCCCGGATATAACTTAGGTTCAATACTGTTCAATATAAATCATAACATAATATCGGACTGTCTGTAACATAATAAGAACAAAGTAGGCAAGTATAGACGATAAATATATCTCTATATAGCTTATAAGACACGGCGAGAACAAATATCTTAAGAATATTCATAAATAGCTTAATGAAGATATCTGTAGTATATGATTGTATAACAGGTTTGCTAATTTGGCGGGAAGAATGTTTCTAGACTTTTCTACAGGCACTAGACGACAAAAAATGTACATCTGGGGTACAAAAAAGATTCTTTAAAAGCTATTTTGTGCAAGTACATGACTTACGTCATCTCATAACAAACTCTAACAAATCGGGGTCCACTTCATGACTACGGAGGTTATATGAAGTGGTATAAATGGGGGAATCCTCTCCGTTGGCAGGTAAGTTCACATCATTGCGCACATTTATAACCCTAATTTCCAGCTACTTTTCATCTTCTTCCTGCTTCCTTCTTCTACACCAAGGGAGATCACTAATTTGAGCGTCGGAGGGCCTAGCCAAGGATTCCCACCCCGGTCTTAGGTCACTGACGATAATGTTGGCTGGTCTCTTGTGCGCAGGAGGTCTTGGAAGCTCCGAATCTAGGTGTCTCTTCGATTGGGTTTCTCTCTCGTCATCAGATCTCCCCGCAAGGAAGGCATTCGGTGACTCTGTTTTTCCCGATCCGCTTTGGGTTTCTCGGATCGGCGTTCTCTAGGCATCGCTCTTCATCAACGGTGGGTTTCTTTTCACCGGATCTCCGTCTTGTCCAGCTTCTCAGACAGGATCATCTCATTATGTTGAAAGTTATTCATAAGGTTAAGTATTCCTAAGCTTATCCGGGCTTTGCCTG
The DNA here is from genome assembly GCF_018446385.1 of Zingiber officinale. Lineage (NCBI taxonomy): Eukaryota > Viridiplantae > Streptophyta > Magnoliopsida > Zingiberales > Zingiberaceae > Zingiber > Zingiber officinale. Next base: position 15,102,413 of record NC_055995.1, read on the forward strand.
GTTGATCATATGTCATAGACTAAATAAGATTAAATACCTTTAAGCCTGGCCAAACTTGTGCCCGTCCGGGCATATGCATAGAGCCTTTTATTAGGTTGACTTTTACGCGACCATTCATATATTGAAGGTTTGATACAATTAAGCATCTCGGTGCCCGATCGATATTTCCTATCTAGGCACATACAGAGAACCTTATACTCGGTCTATCTTCATCCAACCGATCGTATGCTATATCTTAGATAAGGCTTAGTATTTTTGAGCCCAGCCGGTCTTTCCCGTCCAAGAGTATACACCTAACCGTATGTTCGATTAGGTCTATGCGCCACCATATTTCCTTGGTTTTTGCCGCCATGTCACTTGAAAGACTCGCTCATTATAACTCATATCACTAACTAGACCTGAATTCTAGTTTTGTTCGCTTGTCTATTGTGAAAGTTTTCTTAAGTTCATAAATGAGTGCTCAATATTTACACATTTAGATTTTTCTATTCTTTCTTTTCCTCCTTAATTATACTTGGGGAACTGAGCAACTTTTTCAAAATCTTCTCATTGATAATTGGTCCTTCAATAGAAAGAGAACGTTAAATCAACGGTCTACTATACATAAGCCATTTTAATCCAATGATGGTTATTATTAACTTTCTCATCATAAAAATCCTAAACATTCCTTAGTCTCAACACTTCATCTTCTTCAACTTGCTTCCTGGCGATTCTTCTTCTTTACCTTCCTGAGCACCCTGCATTCCTTTTTTCTTCGTGACCTCCCTTCATCCCACCATTTTCTTAAGATTTTAGTAAGTTGTTCGTCCCTTAGGAATTTATGTGATCTTTCATGGCCGAAGAATCGTTTACCTCCTGGTATGTTCATACCCGTTCATCCTTCGACAATGTCAATAGGGTAGTCATTCGCCTCCAATATGAAATCCCTAAAGAATATCACATCAAAATTCCTAGCCCTGATACTCATCCTTATCTTTCTCTTGATAACTATGTAATTTTCTTTAAGGGCCAACTAGCAGCTGGTCTACGCTTTCCTATACCTTCCTTCCTATCAGAGGTAAGCCAATATTTCAACATCGCTTTACAATAATTCCTCCTAAATGCCTTTCGCTATTTGTGTGGGATGTATATGTTATTTCATCTTTTTGATATTCCTCTTACACCCTAGAACCTTTTCATATTCTTCTATCCCAAAAAAATCACAACCGGGAGTATTTCTCTTCCAATCCTGTCCGAAAATGATTTTCTTTAAAGAAATGTCTTCGTCCAACAAAGGATGGAAATCCCATTTCTTCTTCATAATATTTCCTAAACCTGCTTCGTGGTCTATCACATGGCAATCCTCTCTTCTCTCTCTTCTTGATATAAAGAAACTCCACCAATACCCCACCTTCCATGATTATTCCAATAGGCTGCTTGGTCATCATTTCTCCATTCACAAATGGCTACACAGCGATCTTTTGTACTTATTCGGTCTAAGTCCTGTTCAAGAGAAACTGCACTGTTCTTTCATTAAGTTACGATATCTTAACCATCATTCTTTAACTAACTAAAATGTTTTTTGTTTCATGCAGTGGACGCTGTGTTTGAAGCCTTGGTGGATAAAAGAATTGGCCTAGAGGAGGAATCACTTCTAGCCAAAGTATAAGAACTTCAAGCTGAGCGAGTTTCACCACCCACTATCTCCCTGGGCAAAACTTCTGGCGACCAGCAATTGCATCTGGGTCAACTGATGTCCCTGAGGAAGTGCCTATAGATTTACTTCCATTGTTAGAAGATGTTCTTATTGGAACTCCAAGGTTGTTTTGATGTGATCAACCAAGTTATATTAGGTCCTGTGATGTTTCAACATTGTGTCTAAGTGTGCAGGAGCTTAGGAACACAAGAAGTCGAGTAAAAGACATAGCTAGCGAGAAGAATGGCACGGGAGAGAGTCGACGGGTTCAGTGCGTCTGAGGAACGAGGTGCTGCGGAAGAGTACGCGGGCGGACGAGAAGGAAGCGCACGATATTTCTGAGGGACGAGAAGCCGGAGAGGAAGATTGCTCGAGAAGGTCGAAATTGGGTTCAAGTGAGCCTTATTTCAGTTGGCCGAAATAACCCAAATGAGCAGAGCCGGAACAGAAGACTCGGACCGAGGTGAGCAACACTAGAGCAGAGGGTGTGGACCTAAAAAGGCAACCATGTTGACTTTAGTGGTCCGGGCACCCAGACCCAATCGGAGCACCCAGAGCGATTCCGGGCGCTTGGAACCCGACTTTAACCAGATCACGATTTGACCGTGATCCGTTGCGAAGGGGATAAAGTTTTATCCCCTTCTAGGTATCTCGAACCCTCCAGGCGCCCCGACCAAGGCTATAAATACAACCTTGGTCTAGAAGCTTTTCAGTAAACAAGCAATTAACATTATAACACTTGTGCGCTCTTCTTTTAGTTTAGCTTCTCATTTCTGTGCTTTCATTGCTGTAAGAGGCTTCTCCACCTGAAGGAGATACTTAGTGTGATCCATTCCTTGGATTAACAACCTCTCCGATTGTAACCAAGTTAAATCCATGAGCCTCATCTTTTTAGTTTCTTTCTTTATTTAATTTACGCAAGTGTTCTTTTAAAGTCCGAGAAGGGTTTTGTTTTTATATTGTGCAAGGTTATTCAACCCCTCTTCTCTAGCCGACCGCCAACGGTCCCCAACAAGTGGTATCAAAGTCAGGACGCTTCAGGAGGACTAACCGACGATCAAAGCAAAGACGATAACTAAACCAAGCATTTACCCGCCAAAGTTCGAGGGGGAGTTCGCTAACTGGAAAAAGTGAATGCGGGTATTTTTTAAAACTGATTTTGATTTACTTCTAATAATGGAATTCGGTTTTATAGCATCGGAAGATAAGGAAAAATATCAGTGGACGAAAAAGGAGCAGGCCAACTACGTGGCAAATGGCAAAGCAGAGTTCCATTTGCTGAGCGTCCTTCTGACACAAGAAGTCAACCAGATCGGCAACTATGATTCAGTAAACGAGCTTTGGGAGAAGTTCTTTGAGCTACATGAAGGGACGTCTGAAGCCAAGCTCAGGAATTTTCTAATGGACTTAGATGTGATTCCTGGTTTGCCTAAGATCATCACAATTTATTGTGATAATAGCGGTGCAGTTGCAAACTCGAAGGAACCACGAGCCCATAAAGCAAGTAAACATATAGAGCGCAAGTACCACCTGATACGAGACATCGTCAAACGAGGAGAAGTTGTCGTCGCCAAAATTACATCAACAGATAACCTGGCAGATCCTTTCACTAAGGCCCTTCCGGCGAAAGCTTTTGATCGACATGTGGAGGGGATAGGAATCAGATGTATGGCAACAGATATGACAGCTTAATCTTTTAGTATAAGTGGGAGATTGTTAGAGTGTATACTAAAAGCCTAGCTTTTGTAAACATTTATTTTGAAATAAAAGAATCATATTTGGTCAATATCTATATTTATTTGTTAAATGTAATTGTTCAATTAATTTATATAGTAGATAACATGGAGTGTGGTGTCACACTCAGAAGATCATGTTATTGACTCTTTTTAAATTATAAACAGTTACTCACGACTAAGATGGAAAGGAACAAATCATCGGAATAGTCGTAGTGTAATTAAGTATTAGTTTATCTTGATTAATAAATTACACTGGTACACTTTAAGTATCTTGAGTAGGACCATTTAGGTATGTTATTTTTGTACTGACTTAATAAAAGAACTAGACCTTAGTTATTATGGAAGTGTGTGTTCTTAATCCTAATATAATAACAAACACATATATTTAATATTCATTTCTTTGACTTATCAAAGGGTGAGGTTTAACATGATAAATCAATATGCCCAAGTTGGGAAATGATATTACTTATAGTGTGTGTTGTTGATTATAGAAGGAATCTGTGTCCTAGTTATCTAGGTTGAGAATGCCCCCAAAAGGAGCTCATAAGGATTGCCATGTTAAACCCTGCAGGTGGACTTAGTCCGACATGAAAATGAAGTTGAGTGGTACTACTCTTGGAGCTAGATATTAATTAAGTGAGTTGTCAGTAACTTACTTAATTAGTGGACATTCGTAATCTTAACACACAGGGAGACTAACACACTCATGATAAGAAGAAGCCCATAATGTAATTTGGGATTGGTGTGGTAGTGCGATAATAACTCTCTAGTGGAATGAGTTATTATCGATGAACTTGAGTTGTGTGTTCGGGGCGAGCACGGGATACTCAAGCTCATCGGAAGGACAAAACCAATTTCTCCTCTAGGTCCCTGTTGTAGCCTCATTATAGCCTCAAGTCCATCCAAATGTAAGGCTCTTCTTGGTGTCCATGAAGGGGGTCAGACCATTGCTTGGTGACCAAGCAATGGCCGGCCACATCCTCTATTGCTTGGTGACCAAGCTTGTAGGGACCGGCCAAGATTAATTCAAATAGGAGGGTTGTTTTGAATTTTTAAAATCTTCTCTTTGTAGAAAACTATAAGTTTTAAAAGAGAGATTTTAATTTTTAAAACTTTATTTATTTGAATTAGGCCACATGTTTTAATAGAGAGTTTTAAAAGTTTTAAAACTTTCCATTTTTAACCATCCTCATGGTTTAAGAAAAAAAAGGAAGATAAATTTTAAAATTAAAATTTTCTATCATCATGTTAAAAAAGGAAATTTTATAAGAGAAGTTTTAAATTTTAAAACATGGTTTTAATTTTTAGAACTTTCCTTTTTTAACTTCTACTTTAGAAAAGAGAGCTTGTAAAATTTTATAAGAGGATTACTTCTTGTAAAATTTTTTAAAAATATATTTCCTTATTCCTCTTGATGAGGTGGCCGGCCACCTTGCTTGGTGCCCAAGCAAGTGGCCGACCATCATAAAATAAAATTAAAAATCATCAAATCAAAATTGGTGATTGATTCAATCAAGAGAAAAAAAAAAAGAAAATAAAAAAGAAAAAGGAAAAACTCTTGGATGATTTTATTTTTTATAAAAAGTTTTTCCTTATTTGCCTTGGGCAAGTAATATAAAAGAAGGGGTGAGGGGGCTTCATGAGAGACAACTCTTATTCTTTGGCTTGGAGACTCTCTAGGTGGCCGACCCCTCTCTCCCTCTCTTCTCCCTTTGCTCTCTTTTCTATTGTGGTGGTGGTGGCTGAATATTACAAGGAGGAGCTCTTTTGGGTGGTGTTCATCTTGGAGGATCGTCGCCCACACGACGTCCAAGGCGAGGCGAGGAATACGGCAGAAGATCTCGAGGTCATTAGTTTACAAAGAGAAGGTATAACTAGTATTTTTCTTCCGCATCATACTAGTTATTTTCTTTGTAAGAATTCTAAATACAAGAGGCAATTAGATCTAGTTTATCGAATTTATTTTTTGAGTTTGTGTTTTCTTCCTTTTCGAATTTGTGATTCGATTGTTCTTTTTGGTTAACCTAGAGTTATTTAAGGAAATTAAATATTAGCTTTCCTTAAAAGTCTTTGACTAGGCGGTGGTGGTTGCTTCCATATCCAAGAAGGCTATGTACCTCACCATGCAGTCCTGGAAGCCAATTTTGGAAATTAATATTTAATGGAATTAATAACATAGGTGGATTTGAATCAATAGTGTTAAGTTCCGCTTGCGATTCAAATCTAAACCATTAAGAACAGATAAGTTAAATTTGGAATCAATGATGTTAAGTTCCGTCTGCGATTCCTAATTTAACTTCTAAAGAACACAATAGGTTATTTAAGGAAAGGTTCGACACTTGTACAAAAATTTTTGTACAGTGGAACCGGTTCATTTTCCTAGGATTAACCAACAAATTCCACATCTTCCCTCGAGTCATCACCGGACTATCGAATCTTGAAGAAAAGGTAAGTAATCAAGATTCGCTAAGGTACGCATTAAATGCATTCCCTAGGAATACGAAATGAGCTTCACTAGTAGATGCTTTTTATATCTCTAAGGATTTAAAAACTATTACCTTAGAAGAATTATTTTCTACGTTTGAAGTGCATGAATCGAGATGTGCAGGTACAAAGAAGCCAAAGCACAACATCGCCCCCAAGACAACGAGAGACGAACATGAGTTAGAATCTTCTCTCGACGACGAGGAAATAGTAATGATGGTAAGACGCTTTAAAAAGTTGTTTAATTCAAGTAGAACTAACCATCCGCAGGGTAGAAAGAAAAGGACGATTAGGTGCTACTACTGCAACAAAGAAGGGCACGTCAAAGACAACTGGCCCAAGCTAAGGAACAAGGACAAGGACAAAGGAAAGAAGCATGTCCAAACAAAAAGGTTCAAGACACTAAAAGCGATGTGGGACAATACGTCGTCAGAATCGGAAGTCGAGGCCTTCTCCGGACTTGCATTAACGACAAGTCATCAAGACGAGGACTATGATTCAAGCTCGTCTGAAATGAGCATCGATGAAGGGGGAGCTACGTTGGAAGAAAGCAACAGTTTAGGGGGAGCCACGGATAACGAGATCGACAATGTAAGTCAGGTACGATCTCTTCCTCCCGATAACTTATTTAAGTTTGTTAAAGTATTAACTAAAGATTGCTGCAAATTAGAAAAAGAGATTAAAAATTTAAAATTAATTCTAGCTCAATCTTGCTCGTTAGAAGAGTTTGACAAGGTAAAATTAGAAAATGATAATTTGTAAAAAGAAATAAATAACTTAAAAAATCTTGCATGCTCATCTAATACAAGTTATAAAAAATTTAACAATCTAAATTAGTACTTTTGATATCACAAAGGATAAATTAGGAAAATTTTTGAGAAATACATTCCAAAGAAATTACTAGTTAACCAAGTAATCTTTACTCGGTTCCAAAGTCTTATATTAATTAAAAATTTTAGGGCTTTCAGAGAGTTTATTAATTGTTTAATTTCTGTGTGAGTCTTTGTTTAGAAGTGATTGATGATCTAATAACCAAGAATGTCTAGTGCCTCGCCACAGCCTGGAAGCCAAAATATTGAAATAAAATGTTTAATTGACTAACTGATAAAGCATTAAATTGGGATTACTTAATGCTTTAATTTTTTTTTCAAATATTTTTCTTATTTGGAAATGTCTCAAAAATATTTTGCAAAAATGTCTAACTTATTTTTTTTAATTAGAAATTTTTTTTGGATTAAATTTTTTTGGAAATTCTCAAAAATATTTTTTTGCTTGCAAAAACTTAGAAAAATTTTCTTAAAAAAAATAAAATTTTTTATTTAAATAGTTAGTCAAAAATATCTTTTTGCTTGAATGTTTTTACTTAGAAATTTTTTCAGTATTATCAAAACTTTCAAAATTTTTAAAATTCAATAAAATTATTTTAAAAATCTTTTACCCTTAGATTTTTTTTGGTACCCCATTTTTATATGATCAAAGGGGGAGAAGGAAAAGATTAAGTCTAGGGGAGATAGATTTAAATTTTTTTATTTTTTACATTTTATTATAGTATTTATTATTTTAACCTTATGTCTCTTTATCCTAGCTTAACTTGGGTGAGTGGCTGCCTGGACTCTGGACACTTAGCCTCGTAAAGCTCTCGATATACGATCGGGCCAGATAAAGGTCAGATGTCATAAGCCTCTCTGTGTATGCCCGGCTAGGTAAAGACTATATAGACTTAAAAACACTTAGCCTCCCAAAGATCTTAATATAGGGTCGGCCGAATAAAGGCCGATCGAATATATGGCTATATATGTAAGCCCAATCGGGCAAAGTTCGTTTGGGGCCAAAGATACTTAGCCTTTCAAAGATATTAATATACGGTTAGCCGAATAAAAGCCGATTGAACATAAGACTATCTGTGTATGCGTATTCGAGCAAAGTCTGGTCGGGTCCAAAGATACTTAGCCTTCCAAATATATTAATATATGGTTGTCTAGATAAAGGTCGATCGAACATAAGGCTATCTGTGTACGCCCGTCCGGGCAAAGTTCGGCCAAACCCAAAGATACTTAGCCTTCCAAATATATTAATATATGATCGGTTGGGCAAAGGTTGACTAGGTTTAAGTTACTTGATGTCACCTTGTCTCTAAAATAAAGCTCTAACATGCATGATTTATCATATGGCTCCTTGAATGAATATCTGACACACTATGAGTACTATATTAGCATTTGAATAGATATTGACAGTATTTAACATATAATAGAGTAAATTGATACTACAGCTAACATTAGGAATCCACTAAGATATATTCAGCAGACAAGTTAGTAAGTTATAAACAACATTATAACAACTTGTCAGAACTTGTCGAGGAATATTCTTTTGAGGACTTCTTTGAAGGTTATTATGTTTCTCATATTAATCGAAGTAGCATATTCTCTTAACCGTCTTGATAATGACGCGTTTATAAATAACAAAAGAGGTACATCTATGGCTAGGAAAAAGATTCCTTGGACTATCACTATGGAACACCTAGGTTGTACTTTCTTTCATCAATTAATAAACTCTGGTATACTGAGGACCACCTTACGATCGTGAAGGTTATGTGAAGTGGTATAAAAAGAGGATTATCTCCGTTGGCAAGATACGTAATTGACATCATTTGAGCTTGATTCTCGCACGAGCACTTTTCCTACGGTTCTTCGTTCCGCCATTGGGTGCGATACTGAGTTGAGCGTCAGAGGATCTTGCGAGAGACCCCCCTTCCCTAGTCTTTGGTCACTAACATCTTGTCAAATCATCGGATTATATGTAAAATTGTGAAGGAGCTTCATCACTAGTTAAAGAAATCTTCCACTAGTCAACAGATCGTCTCTACCTAATTGGGCAATTTTCATCCTCGAATCTATAGGGATTAATGTCGTTGTAACGAGAGCAGCAACTCAGTAATATAATTGCACCAAAATAGCAAGCATGCAGTAAACAGGTAAATAAAGAGAGATCGAGAAAATGTTATCTCCGGTTGAAGCGTCAGCGTGCCGACTGTCTTTAGAGAATTTATTGCTGGCCACGGTGCAGAGGCTCTCCGGTAAAATTCTCCCAAGATCTGACAACCGCTCGCGTTGTCCGTAGGTGCACTCCAAGATGAACGCCACACTCGAACTCAACCTCAGATCGTGGAACCAAGCCTCATACTCAGAACAAGGAAAGGAAAGGAAGGAAGAAGAGAAAGCAAATCAGCGCACAGATTGATTGAATAAAGAATCAGAAAGTAGACTGCATATTTATTCACTCTGAAGCACTGCTTCCCAAAGCGTGCATCGCTTCCTCACGCTGACAGAACAACTAGGTGTGTCGCGTCGCTTCGCTTCCTCATGCGAACAGAACCAAACCACCAGGTGTGAGGGATAGAACCAAACTAGAGACTGGCAAAAACTAACCAGGCCGCCTGCAAGCATGAGGCTCACGAGCTGGGGATTTGCACCCCCCCTGCGCTCGATGATCCGTGCGTCACACCCGATTTATGGATTGTCAGGTCGAACCCCCCGAAACCACCTGATTTGGGCTCGGCCCGCGCATGCATGTAGGTCCCCTTAACTTTGCTAAGCAAGGATGGAAGGGCTCCATATATAAGGCCTTCCAATCTTCTTAGCTTAGCAATGTGAGACTAAATGCATACACATATACATTGCCAAAAAGAAACAAAAGGAATAGTTTGAATTAAAACTTAACAATCTCCCACTAATTTAAATTATTTTTGGTCGAAAACAAAGATATGTTCTGAGACTTGGTTGCAATGAGCTTTTAGTGAAAATACCTTCCGGTTTGAATTTTCACCTAAGTACACCAATCTTATTCACATAGGTTTGAAGAGAACTCAGTCTTAATCTTAAACCTTTTATATGTGAAAATCAATTGGTAACAACTCATCACGGGCGACGGTTGAATCCTTCTGGGTTGGTGCATTACGGCCATGCCACCGAATCTTGTTTCATAAGTGCTAAGGAGAGTTGCCTAGACCTCCCACACTGCGTCCACACAGTTACACTTACATAGGTGAGTTCTCTAAGGATGTACTGCGAGCATCCTGTCATTAAGACCTTAAACTCATTAAGAGCTCCTAAGCTCATCTTTACTAGCAGTCAAGCATCTATCCAAGGAAGAGACTATGAGATTACATCTCAATCAATTTGATACTTACGGTTAACCCTTATAACTTGTTTATACCACATTGAACCTACTTCTTGGGATCTCCAATCAGATAGGTTGGGTTGCCGCTATAGGTGAACCCAAGATAGGTCTCATTCCCATTCTCTTACTGGATCTCTTGATTTTCTTAGAATCAAGTCCTTTAGTGAGTGGATCAACAATATTGTCTTTTGAACTTACAAAGTCCAATGACACCACTCCAAGAGACACTAGCTCACGAATAGACTTTAATTTTATTCGTACATGTCTCTTCTGTTTCTGGTTATACTTGGAGCTTCTAATCTGAGCTATTGTTGTTTGATTATTACAGTGTACTGAAATAGAAGGTATTGACTTCATCATCAAGGGAATTTCAGAAATAAGATCCTTAAGCCAATCAGCTTCAGTTACTGTGGTATCCAAAGCACACAATTCTGCCTCAGATGTAGAATGGGTTATAATCATCTGTTTAACAGACCTCCAAGCAACTGCACCACCTCCAAGTGTAAAGACATAACCAGTAACGCCTTTACACTCAACAGTGTCAGCTATCCAACTAGCATCACTATATCCCTCCAGGACTGCAGGGAATCTCCCATACCACAAGCCCAATGATATAGTGCCTTTTAGGTATCTGAGTACTCTGTCTAATGCATCCCAATGTGTTCTGTCCGGACAGCTGGTAAACCTGCTCAATTTCGTTATAGCAAAAGAAATATCAGGTCTAGAACAATTTGCTAAATACATTAGACTACCTATTATTTGTGAGTATCTTAATTGAGACACTACCACACCACTCTTATTCTTGTGGAGAGTTTTTGAAGAATCATAGGGTGTGACGACAGATTTAACTTGGCTATAGCCATATTTCTCTAGTACTCTCTCAACATAGAGTGATTGAGCAATTTTTATTCCATCAGTTGATCGAGTCAACTTCAGCCCTAAAATCATATCAGCACAACCAATATCCTTCAAATCAAACTTACCACTTAAGAGGGCCTTAGTCTCATTAATAATAGAAAGGTTAGAACCAAAAAGTAGAATATCATCTACATATAAACATAAGATAATACAATTATCACCTTTCATTTTAGCATACACACATTTATCAGAGTCATTCATTTCAAAGCCAAACAATAGCATAACACTATCAAATTTTTCGTGCCACTACGTTGGGGCTTGCTTCAAACCATAAAGAGATTTGACTAACCTACAGACTTTATTCTCATTTCCAGAAACTACATGTCCCTCAGGCTGATCCATATATATCTCTTCTTCAAGATCTCCATTTAGGAATGCCATTTTGACATCCATTTGATGGACCTCAAGATAATATATGGATGTCAATGCTATTAACACTATGATTGTAGTAATTCTGGTAACAGGAGAATAAGTGTCAAAATAGTCAATCCCTTCTTTCTGTTTGAATCCCTTAGCAACTAGGCAGGCTTTGAATTTATCTACTGACCCATCAAGTTTAAGTTTTTTCTTAAACACCCATTTACATCCTATAGTGGTACACCCAGGAGGTAAATCTACCAACTCCCAAGTGACATTAGAGATAATAGAGTCCATTTCACTTTTAATGGCCTCTTTCCAGTGCTTAGCTTTAGGAGAAGCCATAGCATCTCTATATGTCACAGGGGCACCTTCTATATTATAGGTGATAAAGTCTTGGCCTAGATCCGTAGACACACGTTGCCTCTTGCTCCTTCTCAGTTCTGTATGCTCACTAGATTCATCTAGTCTAGAGTGACTTGAGGAAGGTGTACCTTCTACGAATAATGAGGCCTCTATGGAAACAGGCATATCTCTAGTAGGAATACCAGATATAGATTGAGGTGTTCTTGTCTTCATAGGAAATATATCCTCAAAAAATGTAGCATCACGAAGTTCTACAATAGTATTTGAATCTATTCTAGAAATTTCATATTTAATAATCAGAAACCTATATGCAATACTATTTTGGGCATAACCCAAGAAGATACCATCTACGGTCTTTGGACCAAGTTTTTTTCTTCTCTGTTCAGGTACTAGTACCTTTGCAAAGCACCCCCACACTTTAAGGTATTTCAAACTTGTCCTCCGGCCTTTCCAAAGCTCATATGGGCTTTTATCCCTTGACCTCATGGGGACTCTATTTAACACATGGTATGCAGTGTATAGAGCCTCCCCCCACATGAAGTTGGGTAACCCAGAACTGTCTAACATGGAATTAATCATGTCTTCAAGGGTTCGATTTTTTCGTTCTGCTATACCGTTGGATTGAGGACTATATGGAGCAGTTATCTTGTGAATTATACCTGCATCTTGACAAAATTTTTGAAACAGGTTCGAGGTTAAATCTCCACCCCTATCAGACCTTAACATCTTTAATAGATTTATTTGTTTGATTCTTAGCTTTAGATTTAAAAACCATAAATTTATCTAAAGCTTCATCCTTAGTTTTCAACAAATAAACATAACAATAACGAGAGTAATCATCAATGAAGGTAATGAAATACCTTTTATGGTCTCTCGTTATTACACCGTTAAACTCACAACAGTCGGTATGAATCAATTCTAAAATGTCAGAATTTCTATCAACTGATTTGAAGGGTTTTCGACTTTGTTTATATTGCACACAAACTTCACATTTTTTCTTATTATTTATAGCATGCTTAGGAATCATGTCTAGATTCATCATTCTTTTTACGGTATTAAAATTAACATGTCCTAATCTGTCATGCCATATATCATAAGACTCAATGTTATATGAACAACCAATATCAGTAGATTTATTTAAGATAACATTTTCTACATTGTGTTTAAATAAACCTTCATTAAGGTAACCTTTTCCAATAAAGGTTCCTAAATGTAATATTACAACTTTATTACATTTAAAGTTCAACTCATAACCAGCGCGGACTAACTTTGACCCGCTAATCAAATTCCGACGGACCGCTGGAACATGATGCACCTCATGCAGTGATAGGACTTTTCCAAAGGTGAACCTCAGGTCAACTTATCATATCCCAAACACCCTGGCTGCAGAATGGTTCCCCATGGTCACGGAAGTGCCTTCAATTATCTGATAAGTAAGGAAGGCAGAGCGATTAGCACAACAGTGCACATTAGCACCTGTATCAACTAACCATTCATTGGGTTGATAGATCAAGTTTAGTTCAGGTTTGAAGGTAACAAACCTATTGCTGGTGTCGTCACTAGCAGTCACGACATTTGCTTGTGCCTTGGTGTTGGACGTATTGCTTTGGTTTTTCTTCTTGTCCTTTTGCTTAGGGCAGAATTTGGCATAATGTCCAACTTGTCCACATGCCCAGCACGGTTTGGCTCCATTTTTCTTTTGAACCTTTGGTTTGGGTTTCATCTTGTTCTTCATTTTCTGATTTTTGAATTTCTTCTTGTCAGATGAGACTACTACATTCGCCTTTGGAATAAAATCCATAGGCATTCTTTTATCATCATCTTTATGTTGCTTCCGATGTTCTTCTTCGATATTTAAGGCAATCATCAAATCTTCTAAAGAGATTTTACCTCTCCTATGTTTAAGAGTCATGCCAAAATCTTCCCAACTCGAAGGTAATTTTTCGATGATAGACAAAACCTGAAAATTTTCAGGTAATGGTATCTCCTTCAGCAAGACCATGAATTTGAACTTGGAATTCATGTGTCTGCTGCAACCACAGATTTTCCTTCAACCATTTTGAAGTTTAGGAATTTTGCTACGGTATACTTTTCTAAACCAGAATCTTCGGAGTTGTATTTTTTATCCAAAGATTTCCACAGCTCTTTAGCCGAAGACGTTGAGCAGTATACATCAAATAGTGCGTCTGAGAGGGCAGACAGGATCCTCCCATGGCAGAGATAATCCCTCTGCTTAAACCTTTGTAAGGCAGCACTATAGGCAGGTTCCTCTTCATCAGGTGAAGGAGGATCTGTTCTATAACGTAGAATAACCCTAGTGTAGTAAGCCAAAATTTCATCCGTTATTGTCAACGTCTGAAGTTTTGCCCGCAAAATCTTTCGGGTCTGGCGCTAGCCTCATTAGACCCTGTTACCCTATCATTCATCATGTCTACTGATGCTGATAATAAATTCTCTAAAATTGTTGTTGTAACGAGAGCATCAACTCAGTAATATAATTGCACCAAAACAGCAAGCATGCAGTAAATAGGTAACTAAAAAGAGATCGAGAAAATGTTATCTCCGGTTGAAGCGTCGGCGTGCCAACTGTCTTTAGAGAATTTATTGCCGTCCACGGTGTAGAGGCTCTCCGGCAAAATTCTCCCAAGATCCGACAACCGCTCGCGTCGTTCGTAGGTACACTCCAAGACGAACGTCGCACTCGGACTCAACCTCAGATCGCGGAACCAAGCCTCAAACTCAGAACAAGGAAAGGAAAGGAAGGAAGAAGAGAAAGCAAAGCAGCGCTTTGGCACTGCTTCCCAAACAGATTGATTGAATAAAGAATCAGAAAGCAGACTGCATATTTATTCACTCTGAAGCACTGCTTCCCAAACAGATTGATTGAATAAAGAATCAGAAAGTAAACTGCATATTTATTCACTCTGAAGCACTGCTTCCCAAAGCGTGCGTCGCTTCCTCACGCTGACAGAACAACCAGGTGCGTCGCTTTGCTTCCTTACGCGGAGAGAACCAACCAGGTCCTGCACGACGATCGCGTGCGTCGCACCACGTTTTTATGGATTTCCGGCTCGAAGCCCCCGAAACCACTTGATTTGAGCTCGGCCCGCACATGTGTGTAGGTCCCCTTAACTTTGCTAAGCAAGGATGGAAGAGCTCCATATATAAGGCCTTCCAACCTTCTTAGCTTAGTAATGTGGGACAAAATGCATACACATATGCATTACCAAAAATAAACAAAAGGAATAGTTTGAATTAAAACTCAACAATTAAACACCCATCCTTGCCTCAGAGATGACAATGAGAAGAGGATGGGAACGAATCCCCATCCCCGGAAATTAAATCCTCATCCCAAATATTATTTTAATTATTATTATTATTATTAAAAATATTAGAATGGATTTATAGATGGGGATAGCATCCTCATATGGTCCTATTCCTAAAATTTTAAAATATTTCCAAACTTAATCCGAATATGATAAGACCCTTGAACTCGCTTCATATCAAATTTTCTCCGTGAATATTTGAATCATAGGAAAAATTATCATCCCTATCCGTATGTTTGACTAGAGCAATCCAATCTCAATCTCATACCGTGCCAAATAGGACCTAATTTTAAGTCACACCAGACGTTAATTTGTTGGACTAAACACAGCTTGCATACCAACCCTAATTAAAAAACAAATAATAGTATACAAAAAATTCTTCACGCAATGTTTATTATTATTGTTATTTTAGCATTTTGATCAATATTAGGTTCATAACGGTAACTTGTGGTATATCTAAATTATTAATTTTTTTATACCGTCTAATATTTGATATACATAATACCGTACAGAATTTACGATATGGTTAAATTTTATAATATTTAGTGTAAAATTTCAATATCAAGACAATTTATTAAAAATTTTGATATAAAAATTCTGCATATATCAAAAATTTTGGTAGTACTGATATTTTTAATATACCATTAAATTAGCATGGTTTAATATATTTTACTAGATATGTACATAATAAAATTTTGATATTTTTCTCCACACTAAATATATTTGCATGGATTAAACAGGAATTCTTTATATTAAAATTGTTAGATGCTATTAAAACATACCTTTAATAGTAATATTATTTATTCATGCTCAATTATATTATTTACTAACATTATTCTTATTATGTCTTGTTATTAAATATTATTCATAATACGACGATAACTCATATAATATTGTTTATTACCCAATGGAAGCCTTAACCTTATGAACCGTCTTGTATTCCGATTTTCACCGACTACTAAAACTATCTTTCAACCCTTCTTCTAAATTAGGGTTGTTGGGCCAATGCTTTCTCCCATGTGGTTAGGTTTGATCGTGATAAGTTGTGCTTGATATTCTACATATAAAATGTGTAAGACTTACAGTACATATTGGAGAATCGACGAAATGAAGAGCTTGGATGACATCTACCATGAACCGACCATGGAGGCGTAAGTAATTTCAACTCATGGATGCTCATAAAGAATACAAAAGGAACTAATTAACCTTGAGAACCTTGAATGAGATTGTGCTGTAGATTAAATTGTATTGACGTATGATAGTTTAGATACAAAATTTAGTTTTCTGAAGTTAATTTATGTTTCAAAATCTTTTAATTTGACAATTAGTTATTAGTTCTATTTAGAAGTATTTTCAAGTTTTATTTTTATTGATAATCTTGGAGTAACTTATAGGGTTCAAAGTTGACTAGGAAGAATTATATGTAGTAAAAGGTGATTATTCCTCATAGTTCGTTCTTAGATTATATGAAGGAAGATAAATCATGAGGTTAACTTATAGCTAACCATCAAATTGGTAGGGAGTGGGAGAGTTTTTTTCCAAGAACATGTACCAATTAGGAATTGATCCCTTACCCCATTCACGAGACCAAGTGTTCAAAGAATAATCAAGAGTTTGGATAAGTTTTGAATACTTCAATCTTTACCACCAAGCACCTTGGTAACATATTCTCTCATCTATATTTTCATTTCAACTCTTAGGGAGAGAGTGTGAGTTTTATCTTACTAGAAATTCCTTATTTATGTCAAGTTTTTTAATTAGCATGTGATTTTTTTTATGTTTATCTCAGATTATATATACTTTTGTGTATATTTTAACACACTTTCATGTACTTAATTTGTACTTGATCTATATATTTTTATACCTCTTATCATATTTTCAGCATAATTACTCTTCTTTGTCAGAAATATACTCTTTGTATGTTTTTCTAGTGACAGGGTGTGATTTTAGAGCGAAAATGACACTCATAGACGATTTAAAGAACAAATGAAGATAAAAGGCCTTGGTCGTGTGGAATCCACACGGTCGTGCCATTTACTGGAGGTGGAGAGGACTCAAGCCGTGTGATCCCACACGGTTGTGTCATGAAACAAAGAAGGAGACAGTCTCGGCCATGTGGATTAACATGACCGTGTGCAGTCTCCAGAGAGCAAGAAGAGCATGTCCATGTGAATCCACATGGCCGTGTGAAATTTTTAGAAGGCAAGAAGACTGTGGTCGTGTGAATCCATACGATCGTGCCACCTAACTAGAGGCCAAGCATAGGCTGGTTGTATGTGTGAATGCCACATGGCCGTGGCACGGGTTGTGCTAGGGTTTCTTCCCCTTTCCAAGGGGAGGAAGGTTCTCCCTTTGCGAGATCCATCTTGGTTTCGATCTACACCTTCTCCTCCCTCTATTCCATGATTCAAATCTATTTACATCATCTCATTAACTTTAGGAGCAAAAGGATTGGATCCGAATATCACTCAACACATCGGATAAGCTTCTTCTCCCTTCTTATTCTAATTTGGGGTTTGATGCTTTTAATTCCAATGTCTTAGGATTCTTTCCTTCGTGTCATAGAGTAAATCTATTGTTCTAGGATTAAGAGAGTAATTGTGATGTACATTGTGTTGGATCGTAAAGTCATTAGAGGAGGGGGGAGGGGATAGCGATCATTGCTTTTATGAGAAATCAATATTACACAAGGGAAAGGAAATACCAAAACACAAACGCTAACACAAGTAATTTTACTTGGTTCGGAGCTTTCGACGACTCCTACTCCAAGACTCGCACTCGTTGCGTGATTTCATTGGGCAATCACTATCAGTTCATAAATGAACTATAAAGATTGAGTACAAGAACTAAAAATAAAAATGTTACCGACAAACAGAAAGGAAATTGAAGAAGTCTTCATTCTTCAAACTTTGGAGCAATCTTTCGGTGTCGTTGGAACCTTTTCGGAGTAGCACGCGAATATGAAAGTTGTAGCTAATGATTTTCTGAAGCTGCTGGTCAAAGACCTTTATATAGATCCATTCTGGGCACCTAGAACCCCTCTGGGCGCCTAAACCGCTGCTAACATGGCGATCTCTCATTGAAACTTTATCTGCGAAGTTTATCCATCTTCGGGCACTTGGACCCTCTCCGAGCGCCTAGACAGTTGGCATGTGTTTGGCCAGTCATCGCACTCTAACTCAGCTTCTCGATAACTTTTCTAGTTTGGGCGCTCGGACAGCCCGAGTGCCTGTAGCACCCACCAAGGTGAGACTGGTTCGGGAGCCCGGACCAGCTCCGGGCACCCAGATCCCTTTCAGGCACCTCGGATTCCTTTTTTTCAGGCTTTAAATTCCTGTAAAAAAAGAGTTAGTCCATGCAACAAAAATATATTCATCTTGGAAACAGAGTTAGCATAGTATAATAAAGTAGTAATAGATCATGTCTCTTCAAGACTAGGATCTAGTTAAGGTCTTAACTTATGTTTCCTAAATGGACATATGTTGGACCGACGCCTACAATTCCCTTAATAAGGAACACGTCCTCACTGGATCTCTCCTCCAGTTACTTACTTTCACTTACCAACTATAGTCGCTTGACTTGCCTTTGACCCACTAGATTTTCCCACCAGTTGTCAGGTCTCCCGGATCCAACTGGATTTCGGTCGATTGTCAAGTCCCGTGGACCCAACTGGACTTCCTACTAAATATCAGGTCTCTCGGACCTATCTGGATTTCACACTAGCTATCAAGTCTCGTAGACCTAGCTAGATTTCAGCCTAGTATTAAGTCTTTCAGACTAGTCAACTCCTTCATACTTGTTAGAAAGATTAGAAAAACAATGCATCTAACTTTAACCTATTTGTCATACATCAAAACCTAATTATCAGTGCAACTTGCACTAACAAATTGACATAAAAACTCATGGATTTACTAATTTCCTATCTATATTACATTGCTTAATTTGCCTTGTATCTATTTGATCGTATATGTATGTAATGTGTTTTAGCTTAATTCACATGTTTGATTGAATATTAATGTAGAATTATTAATCCCGTAGAGGGAGTGCCCTAGATCATATGATCGAGGGGCCCTAGTGACAAGGTTATCTTGTTTCCGGACATCTAGAGAATTACATTGAAAGGATAAGCGATTCTCCACAAAAAAGTAGGGAATTGAATGTAATTGTTATTTCTATTTCTATGATTATTGAGTGTTAGTGTGTTCTTGTGATGTATGACAGAGGAGCCCTTGTGACAGGAGTATCCCTTTACCGGACTTCATAGGAATCCCTTCCATTTAATAGCATAGGATATGAATCCAAATAGCATTCTGGCTTGACCTCCATGGGAAAGAACGGGGAAGAACTGGTAATAAATCTAGCTTCTTATGAGTGCATAGGAATAGAGGAGAGGCAATAGGTGACCCATGATACATTAATTAACATCACAATAAAACTGAACCAAGGTCCTTAACACTTTCTCTCTCATTCTCGCTCTCTCTCTTAATCCTCCTTTTCTCTACTCAGTGTGTGACTCTCAACCGTCGATTTTTTAGCTAATTCATCGTGAATAATTACTAGCGTTTATAACCAGTTCTTGTGAGATTGATAATCTTTTATTACTTGATGACACCTCTATACTTGCTGGCTCACATCAAGTTTTTGGCGTCGAGTCGGAGACTGCGCTTATAACATTAGTTGATAATTACTTGAGTTAGTCTAAACTTGTTTTATTTTTCATATTGTAAATATTTCAGTAATTTTGTTTTTGTAGATAACTAGTATTTTCTTTTCTTCCCAACAACTTAAATTCTGCATTTGAATTTCCTGCACTTTGTTTCTTATTTCTATGCTTGAAAACTCTATTTTTCTTTGCATTTAAATTTTGCTATTGGAATTCAAGAAACCTTGTTCTTGCATGTGAAGATCTAATCTTGTAGAAGATCTATTTCAACTTGATCCTGAAATTGATATAACCTACAGTAGGAGAAGAAACATGCAACGACAACAAGGAGAACAAGCATCATCTGAAATGGCAAACAACCTCTTAAGGATTACACAGCATTGTATGCTCGTGGGCTTCAGTCTAGCATCATCAGACCCTCTATTGAAACCAATAATTTTGAGATAAATCTTGCAATGATTCACATAGTGCAGCAAAATTAGTTTGGGGGTGGACCACATGCAACACTTAGAGGTATTTTATGAGATATGTGGGACAATGAAAATGAACAGAGTCCTAGCTAAAGTAGTGAGGTTATTATTGTTTGGATTTTCCTTGAGAGATAGAGGAAGTTGTGGCTCACTTCGAAGCCTGCAAATAGCATTACATAATGGAAGTAGTGTGAATAATTATTTCTTGACAAATTCTATCCACCAAGCAAAATCACACACATGCGGAATTTGATTGCGAATTTCAAACAAGCTGGCACAAAGTCTCTATATAAAGCTTGGGAAAGATTCAAGAATATGCTCAGACTTTGCCCCCACTATGTACTAGAGAAATGGTTAGTCATCCACATATTTTATAATGACGTCAATTACCACATCAAAGTGTCTCCCGATTTTGCTGGTGGAGGGGCACTAATAAACAAAGGTCTAGATGAAGCCGAGGAAATAATTGAGAGTGTAGCTCTTAACCATCATTAGTGGGAGTCTGAAAGAAGTAGAAGCTCCTTTTCTAGAAACCTAATTAAGTCATCAGGGAATGTTGACGCGGTGACACTTATGTCTACAAAGATCGATGCCTTAATAGGAGTGTGTGATGCATGTAGAAGTGCGGAGCATGTCCAAGAAGCTTGCCCACTTGGGGCCCTATCTTCTCAACTTGAGAATTTCGAGTAATGTGATGCCATAGCAGGCTTCAATCCCAAGCAAGGAAATTGGTACTCCAACACCTATAATTTAGGATGGAAAAATTATCTAAATTTTTTCTACAAAAATATTCAAGAGCAAGGCCAACCCATAAATCAAAGGTAAGGTTACCAACCAGGGTAGTTATAAGGTTATTTTCAACAACAACATCTACCACAAGGCTATCGACAGTTGAGAATAGAAAAGTTGCTTGAAGAGGTTCATGCAACTCAAATGGAAATGAAAAATGATATCAAGCAGCTCACTCAAAAAATGGACAACACTGAGAAACACCAGAAGATTCAAGATAGCCAAATTGCTCAAATTACTTCTTCATCTACAAGAGCACCCGGGGATTTTCTAGGAAAAGAAAATGTGAATCCAGTTGAACATTGTAACAGGATTGAGCTATGGAGCAGACGGACCTTGGGAGATCCCCAAGTGACTTCTCCTAAAGGGATTGATAATCTAGAAGAGCTCTCTCCTTCCTCGCCTAACCTAGCTAAGATCCAAGATGATGAGGAGATTACCAAGAAGGTTGAAGAGACTTTTCCACCACCACCCCAAAGTCAAAAAGATTGGCTATGACAAAGAAGGATGAAGAATTCAACAAATTTTTAGAGAAAATTAAAGAGATTTTCATTGAGGTACCATTAACAGATGCAATTTATCAAATGCCAAAATTTTCTAAGTTCTTAAAAGAGATAACAACTACCCAAAGAAAGAAACAAGGACATGAGACCATAACATTAACCGAAGAATGTAGTGCACTGATCATGAATGTGGTACCACCCAAGCTACAAGATCTCGGAAGCTTTTCCATCCCTTACAAGATAGGGACTACTACTTTTGAAAAAACTTTCTGTGATTTGAGAGCAAATGTTAGCCTCATTCCCTATTCTATTTGTAATAAGCTAGGTCTAAAAAACTTTAAGCTCGCCACTATGACATTGTAACTAGCTGATCATTTATGTAGGTACCCTATGGATATAATAAAAAACGTGCCAATAGAGGTGAGTGGTTGCATCATACCCACTGATTTAGTGGTGTTTAATATGGAGGAAGATCTAAAAATCCCAATCATATTGGGATGACTATTCTTTGCTATTGCAGGAGTTGTGATTGATGTTAAAAATCACATACTATCTTTAGTGATAGATAAGAAAAGGTTAGAATTTGAATTGTTTGAATCTTCTAACCATGTCAAAAATAGGGTGGATGCCCACCAACTAGAGGAATGGAGTTTCCTGTTGGTGCAGGAAGCATCCGACCATCGAACTCGTGTTTTGATAATGGCAAAGAATTCAAAGTTAAGATGTTTTGTAGTCTAACAAGTCTACTTGAGGATTTCAGGAAAGTCCTAGCTACGGTTAGGCAAAGGGAAAAAATCCTAGGAGGTGGTAACCCTAGGTCATAGGGGGTGGTAACCCTATGCGGAAAGTCTTGGTAGGTCGATGTCTTCAGGCAAAAGTCCTAGGGGGTAGTAACCCTAGGTGGAAAGTCCTGGTGTCGCGAACTAGGTGAAAGACTGGACTAGCCGGGGAAGCGGATGTCCAGCAGAAAGTCCGGAAGCATCGAGTGCTGAGCAAATGTCCAGTCGATCTGGAGGATCGCACTGGCAACAGGTAAATCTCCTAAGTGGAGTAGGTGAGGACGCTTTCCCCGTAAAGGGAACAGTAGGCGTCGGGTCGACCTAGGGTTTTCGGTTGGAAACCCGAAGTCAGACTCGCACAGTCCGGAGACTGTCTATACTTCATTTATCATGTTTATTGTGCTAACTTTGTGTTGCAGGATAGTGTTTGGGACTAACGTATCTTGCAGGTGCAAAGAAGCAACCTAAAGCCTCGGATGAACAGTGTCCGAGGCGCCTCCATGGAGCTTGGAGGCACCTCGGGTGCAAAAGCTGAGCTGGCTGCGAAGCAACACTGGAGGCGCCTTCAAGCAGGCAGAAGGCGCATTCCAAGGCGCCTTGAGTGAGGTTTAAGGTGCCTTAAGCAGATGAACTTCGACCAGATCAGATTTGATCCACGCGGAAGATCAGGCAGCATGGAGGCGCCTTGAACAACCTTCAAGGCGCCTTGAACACCCTTTATAAGGGGGTTTCGACCAGCACTTCAATCAATCAAGTTCCAGGCCTTCTTCCTTCAACGTGCTGCTAACAAAGTCATTCCGAAGTGCTGCTGCAACATTCCGACGACCCGGAGATTTGTTTTTCTCTTCTTTAAGTTGTCGGTACAAAGTTATTCTAATTGCTGTTACAGTTGTAATTTGTAATTCTTATCGAGCTTATAGTTGTTGCCCACCGGAAGCGATCAAGGATCGCGGGCCTTCGAGTAGGAGTCGTCACAGGCTCCGAACGAAGTAAATCTCTGTGTCCTTCTGTTTGTGTTTGTTTGTTTTTAATTCCGTTGCTTTAATTACTCTAACGCTGTTTTCGATTCCGATACGTACAAAATAGCCACGAGCGCTATTCACCCCCCCTCTAGCGCGTCTCGATCCAACAATTGGTATCAGAGCGGGGTCGTCTTGAATCAGTGCAACCACTATTCAAGACAATTTTTTCGTGGTTTTTTGTTCGGAGTCGATTAGAATTTAGCCTCATAGCTATATTCTAATTCTTTTCAAATCGGTGTTGCTCAAAGTTGGTCAATACCACTTGGGCTCGTTTTTTCCTTTTTCTTCCCGCACTACTAATCCAAGACTCAGTCTTGGAATAGATCTTGTTGTTTCTGTTTTTTTAGAGCTAAATGGCCCAACAAGAAGGATATAACACTGTTCGTCCCCCACTATTTTCCGGAGAAGACTTCGGATATTGGAAGGGGCGAATGGAAATATATCTAAAGATCCAATTCGACACCTAGATGATAGTCAAAACAGGACTGCAACTACCAACTGGTACAGACGGTAAGCCTACATCCTGTGAGAACTGGGAGCCAGAGTTTATCAAAAAGGTGGAAGCCGACGCCAAAGCCACCTGTACCATCCAGTGCGGTCTTACCAAAGAAGAGCTCAACAGAGTCGGTCCATTCTCCTCCGCAAAAGAGCTATGAGAGAAACTGATCGAACTTCACGAGGGCACCTCGGAAACCAAGGTAAGTAAGCGTGATTTGTTACTTAATAAACTATACAATTTGAAAATGCAGGAAGGCGAGACGGCAAGTTCTTTACATGCTCGAATTCAAGATATTCTGAACTCCCTTCATGGAATCAGGCAGAAGGTAGAAAACAGAGATATAATAAGGTATGCTCTTAACTCATTTCCTAGGAGTACATTGTGGGCATCAATGGTAGACGCCTACAAAGTCTCTAAGGATTTGTCTTCCTTAAAATTAGACGAATTATTTAGTGAATTTGAACTCCATGAACAAACTAATGCACAGCCATCCGAGAAGGGCATTGCTTTGGTTGCAGGTACAAGTCGAACACAGGAATCAAGAGTACGACGAAAGATTGAATCGGAATCAGAAGACGAACCCGACTCAGAAGATTCAGAAGATGAACTGACCAGCGAACTAGTGAATCTCGTGAAGAAGCTCTACAAGAAGAAGAAGGGCTTCAACAAGAAAGATCTAAAGAAGGCAATTCAATCCAAGGAGGCTCAACAGAACTCAAAGGCAAAGTTCGAAGTCACTTGTTACGGGTGCAACCAGAAGGGGCATATCAAAGCCAACTGCCCCAACCAAAAGGAAGCCAAGAAGCAAAGAAGAAAGAAGGCCCTAAAGGCAACCTGGGGCGAATCTTCTTCAGAGGACGAAGACGACGAACTCGACCAAACGAGTTTACTCGCATTGATGGCCTGGGACCAGATCATCGAATCCGAGAGTGAGTCAGAAGCCGATTCCGAGCAAAGCCACGGATCCGCATCCGTTTCCGAAGGGCCAGACTCCGCTGTAAGTATTCCTAGGCTTAATAATTTAATCAATTATTTACTTCGCAAATTAGCCAAGTCAAATCTTAAAATAAAGTCACTTCTAAAGGAAGTAGCTATTCTTAAAGGAGTAACTAACTCAAAATACTTACCTGATCAAGTTCAAACTAAAGATTCAACTCAAGTTCAACAACTTGAGGAAGAAAATTCAAGTTTAAAAATTCAGGTAAAAGACTTAAGAAATACCTTAGAACGGTTTTCCTTGGGCTCCAAGAATCTGGACCTAATTCTTGGGACACAAAGAGCCGTCTATAATAGAACTGGGCTAGGATATAAAAGTAGAAAGAAATATAAATCTTATTTATCCCTAATAAACAAACAAAGTAGTAAATCAGTCCAAGCATGGGTCCCCAAGTCCAAATTGATCAATCAAGTTGGACTTGGCCAATACTGGGTTCCGAAGGATCAAATACACTATCTCGACAGACCATATCGAGGCTGTGATCCAGGGAAATCTAAAATAAAAACGATCTTAAAAATTTGAAACAAAAAATTCCAAATTAAATTAAAAATTCTAAATTTAAAATTAAATTATAAATTCAAAATTCAAAATTCAAACAAAAAAAATTTTAAAATTAAATTATAAATTCTAAATTAAAAATTTAAAATTCCAAATTAAATTAAAAATTCAAAATTCAAAATTCAAAATTAAATTATAAATTCAAAACTCAAAATTAACAATTCGAAATTAAACTATAATTTAGATGGAGGATCCAAACTAGCTGGCAACTCCAACTAAACTACCCAACAGGGTAACTGAACCTAATTTACCCGAAATGGGTAAAACAAGAATAGATTACCCGGCAGGGTAATTAAGGTTAAATTAAAAACAGGATAAGTTTAACTTGAATCATAGTACTGGTGAAGTTTTTGGATGATAGTACGTTAGGGAAGCTTGGACGAAGATATGGCTTCGACCTGGTGCATTTGGCCAAGTGGAACTGACCGAAGCTACCCTTAAATGGATCCTAACTAGTTAGACCAAGGATTAGTATTAAGTTCAATGGGTCGGACTATTTGGAAAACCTCGAAGGCATGGTTACTTTAATGAGTTCCTTGTGACTCACCATAGCCCAGAAGTTTATCCAAAGAATGCCTACTTGTTGAACCCAAAGCTAAACCTGAATCTAACACAAAAGTTAAATCATACCCTAAAATTCAACCATAATTCATCTCACAAAAATTATAGGATTCCCTGATTGAAAACTTAGAACGGGTGAGATGACTAAGTAAGTAAAATTAAACTGATAATTATTTCAATTTTATTTTTATTTCAAAATTATTTCAAAAAACTTAAATTTCAAAATTATTTCAAAAAACTTAAATTTCAAAATTATTTCAAAAAACTTAAAATTTTAAATTATTTTAAAAACTTAAATATCAAAATTATTTTAAAAACTTAAATTTCAAAAAACTTAAATTTCAAAATTATTTTAAAAACTTAAATTTCAAAATTATTTTCAAAAAACTTAAATTTCAAAATTATTTTAAAAACTTAAATTTCAAAATTATTTTAAAAACTTAAATTTCAAAATTATTTCAAAAAACTTAAATTTCAAAATTATTTAAAAAAACTTAAATTTCAAAATTATTTTCAAAAAACTTAAATTTCAAAATTATTTCAAAAAACTTAAATTTCAAAATTATTTCAAAAACTTAAATTTCAAAATTATTTCAAAAAACTTAAATTTCAAAATTGTTTTAAAACTTAAATTTCAAAATTATTTTAAAAACTTAAATTTCAAAATTATTTTAAAAACTTAAATTTTAAAATTATTTTTAAAACTTAAATTTCAAAATTATTCTTAAACTCAATAAACATAAGTGTTTACTAAATTATCTTGAATACAATAGAATAGAAAATCTAAGGAGTCTGCTTCAATCACGTTATCTTTAAATCCATTAAAAAACCAATTCAACTACTTCATGTGTAGGAATTGGATCAATGGATGTTGGATAGTGGATGCTCCAGACATATGACTGGAGATAAGTTGAAGTTTACCAAACTCAAGTACAAGAGTCTAGGATCAATTGCATTCGGCAACAACGGTAAACTTAAAATAATCGGAAAAGGTAATATTGAACTTAGTTCCGATTTCATTATTCGAAATGTTTTATTGGTTGAAAATTTTAACTTTAATTTACTAAGTATAAGTCAATTGTGTGACAGTGGATATCTAGTCAATTTTGACAAATCTGGATGTTTAGTTAAAAACATCGAAAACCCTGAAATTAGGCTTAAAGGACTTAGGAAGAATAACATCTACACAATTGACTTATCATTATCCTCAATAAAGTGTCTATTGACACAACAAGAGGAAACTCAACTGTGGCACAGAAGGCTAGGTCACACTCACACCAGACTCATTTCAAAAATGAGTCACAATGGTCTAGTTAGAGGTTTGCCCAAATTAAAATTCATTGAAAACTCAATCTGTGATGCGTGTCAAAAAGGAAAATAAACCAAGTCAATCCACAAATCAACCAATCTAAAAAGAACCAATACCATACTCGAGCTCCTTCATATTGACCTATTTGACTCACATGGAGCCAAGTCACTAAGTAAGAACCAATATTGCTTAGTAATAATTGATGACTACTCTAGGTACACATGGGTAAAATTCCTAAAAACAAAAGATGAAACCTATGAAATATTTAGTAACTTTTGCAAATTAATGGAAAATGAAAAAGATACTAAAATTAAAAGAATAAGAAGTGATCACGGGGGAGAATTTGAAAATCATAGGTTTACTGAATTTTGTAAAATAAATGGATACCAACATGAATTTTCATGTCCTAGAACCCCCCAACAAAATGGACTAGTGGAACGTAAAAATAGAACACTACAAGAAGCCGCTAGGACAATGTTAAACGAATATAAGTTAAGTCATCAATTTTGGGCTGAAGCAATAAATACGGCAAATTATATTCAAAACATAATTTTAATAAACAAATCTCACAATAAAACACCGTATGAACTCTACTATCATAAAAGTCCTAACCTAAACTATTTAAAAGTATTTGGTTGTAAAGTTCACATTTTAAATACTAAAGATTACTTAGGAAAATTTACACCCAAGTCTAACCAAGGAATATTTTTAGGATACTCCTCAACTAGTAGAGCCTTTAGAGTTTATAATCAACACACCTTGAAAGTTGAAGAAACAACTAATGTAATATTTGATGAAGAAAACAATTTACCTAATATAACTGACAATGTTGACATTCATCCAAGAGCTGTAGAAGATGATGAAATCCAACCTAACCTTAATGAGGCAGAAGAACCAGTACCTGAACCACAACCAAGACCAACTAGAGTAAGTACTTTTCACCCACCCGACCAAATTCTGGGTGACCCAAACCTAGGAGTCAGAACTAGATCATCCCATAGAAACCTTAGTCAGATTGCCCTCATTTTCAAAATTGAACCTAAAACTATAGATGAAGCTCTTCCTGACCCAGACTGGACCATTGCAATGCAAGAGGAATTAGCACAATTTGAGAGAAACCAAGTATGGGACCTTGTACCTAAACCTATAGATAAATCAATAATAGACACCAAATGGGTTTTTAGGAACAAGTTGGATGATCATGGTGAAATAATAAGAAACAAAGCTAGGCTAGTAGCCAAAGGGTTTAGTCAAGTTGAAGGCTTAGACTATGATGAAACCTATGCTCCGGTAGCTAGACTCGAGTCCATTAGGATTTTATTAGCCTATGCAGCAAATAAAGGGTTCAAATTGTACCAAATGGACGTCAAGTCTGCCTTCTTAAATGGCTTTATCAAGGAAGAAGTCTACGTAAGCCAACCTCCAGGGTTTGAAGACATAGACTATCCTAACCATATATTTAAATTAAAAAAGGCATTATATGGACTAAAACAAACCCCTAGAGTATGGTATGAAAGATTATCCAATTATTTAATATCCAAAGACTTTAACCAAGGACAAATCGATCCGACCTTATTCGTAAAAACTATAGAAAAAGACATCTTCATAGCCCAAATCTATGTTGACGACATAATCTTTGGTTCAACTAATTCAAAATTTTTGAAAGAATTTGTTAAATTAATGGAAAGTGAATTTGAAATGAGCATGGTTGGGGAACTCAACTTTTTCTTAGGCTTACAAATAAAACAAACCAAAGATGGAATCTACATTTATCAAACTAAATATGCTAAGGAATTAATCAAAAAATTCAGCATGGAAAATTTAAAAATTATAAATACTCCAATGGCAACCAACATAAACATTGACTCTGACCCTGAAGGAAAACCTATAGACCCAAAATACTATAGGAGTGCCATAGGTAGTTTACTTTATCTAACTGCAAGTCGACCTGACATACTGTTTGCAGTAGGTATGTGTGCAAGATACCAATCCTGTGCAAAAGAGTCGCACCTAACATATGTTAAAAGAATACTTAGGTATATTAAAGGAACTCTAAATGTAGGACTTTGGTATCGAAGAACTTGCACCTTTGACCTTTATGGCTATTCTGATTCAGACTATGCTGGGTGCAAGCTAGATAGGAAAAGTACAAGTAGTAGCTGCCAAATTCTAGGTCAGTGCCTAGTAAGTTGGTCAAGCAGAAAGCAACATTGTGTTGCTTTATCCACTACAGAAGCTGAATACATAGCTCTAGGAGAATGTGCATCTCAATTGTTATGGATGATGCATACACTAATAGACTATCAACTAGACTATAAAAATACTAAAATATTTATTGATAATATCAGCTCGATTAATCTAACCAAAAATCCTATTCACCATTCTAGGACCAAACACATAGAGGTGAACACCACTTTGTAAGGGATCATGTAGCTAAAGGTGAAATTGCACTCAACCATGTTGAGTCCAAATCAAACCTAGCTGACATCTTTACAAAACCCTTACCTGAACTTGAGTTCAGTGGACTTAGAAGGCAAATAGGAATGTGTTGGGTAGAGTAGACATCTTATTTCTTTTATTGTGTTTCAAATTCTAGGAAAAACAGTTTTCAAAATTCCCAAGTTCCTAGATTTTTTTTGGAATTAGCCTAGGCTTTCCCCCTAGAAATCATGTTCCCCTAGAATTAAGCCAGAGCATCTCACAAACACCTAGGTTTACCTTGATTGTGATTGAAAAATATAGAAAGGCGTGAGATGCATAGGGTATAGCCTGGACTCAAGAATGCTTATATCTGTGCATCAATATGAGTCTGGGCGTTAAATACGCAATACACATTAATCAAGTTAAGTCATCCAGCTCTTGCCAAGTCTAACTGGACCAAAATAACTTAACTTGACTAACCAAGTGAAAGCTATTGTCCTGTAGACAATCAACAAATAACTAAAGGTTAGACACTTGGTAAAAGATACTCAATGTTCTAGTTAAGAATGTTTTGATCTTTAGGGCTCTGATACCTAGTAAATCAATCTAGTGAACATGACTTGTGCTTGAACTTAAGGATCAACTGTGTTGGTGCGGGAAGCATCCGACGATCGAACCTGAGTTTTGATAATGGCAAAGGATTCAAAGTTAAGGTGTTTTGTTATCTAACATGTTAAATGAGTATTTCAGGAAAGTCCTAACTGCGGTTAGGCAGGTAAAACCCTAGGGGGTGGTAACCCTATGCGGTAAGTCTTGGCAGGTCGATGGCTTCAGGAAAAAGTCCTAGGGGGTGGTAACCCTAGGTGGAAAGTCCTGGTGTCGCGAACCAGGTGAAAGTCTGGACTAGCCGGGAAGCGGATGTCCAGCAGAAAGTCCGGAAGTGTCGAGTGCTGAGCAAAAGTCCAGTCGATCTGGAGGATCGCACTGGCAACAGGTAAATCTCCTGAGTGGAGTAGGTGAGGACGCGTTCCCCGTAGAGGGAACAATAGGCGTCGGGTTGACCTAGGGTTTCCGGTAGGAAACCCGAAGTCAGACTCGAACAGTCCGGAGACTGTCTATACTTCATTTATCACATTTATTGCATTAGGTGCTAACTTTGTGTTGCAGGGTAGTGTTTGGGACTAACGTATCTTGCAGGGGCAAATGAGCAACCTAAAGCCTCGGATGAACAGTGTCCGAGGCGCCTTCATGGAGCTTGGAGGTGCCTCGGGTGCAAGGCAAGGAGCTGGCTGCGAGAATCTGTTCAAGGCGCCTTGGTGAACAGTGTAAGGCGCCTTGAACAGATGAAGGCGCCTTGAATCTGCGATAAGGTTCAACCAGTTCGCCCCTTATCTCCGCGGATGACTCGGCCATTCAAGGCGCCTTGGTGAACAGTAGAAGGCGCCTTGAACACCCTTTATAAGGGGTTTCGACCAGCAGCTCTCAAAAACGAACTCCAAGCAATCCTTACGCTACAAGCTACTCTAGAAACGCCCAGAAGTGCTGTTACAAGTCCCCGACAACCCGGAGCTCAGTCTTTTCGATTCTACATTGTTGTTGGTATATTTTATTAGTTATTGTACTTGCAATCTGTAACTATTTAACGGATTTATAGTTGTTGCCCACCGAAAGCGATCAAGGATCGCGGGCCTTCGAGTAGGAGTCGCCTTAGGCTCCGAACGAAGTAACTCCTTCGTGTCTGTGTCACTTTACTTAATTTCCGCTGCATTAACTCTTACGTTTTACGATTCCGATAATCGAACGATTTTAGCCACGAGCGCTATTCACCCCCCCTCTAGCGCAGTCTCGATCCAACAATTGGTATCAGAGCGGGGTCGTTTTGAATTGGTGCAACCACCTTTCAAAACAAATTTTTTTTCGTGGTATTTTTTTTTAAAAAAAAAAAGGGGTCAATTAAAATTTAGCTTTATGGCTATATTTTAATTCTTTTATCGAATCGGTTTTTTGCTCAAAGTTGGTCAATACCACTTGAGCTCGTTTTCTTTTTCTTCTTCCAGCACTACTAATCCAAGACTCAGTCTTGGAATAGATCTTCGTGTTTTTGTAGTTTTTCAGATCAAAATGTCTCAACAAGAGGGATTCAGTACTGTTCGTCCCCCACTATTCACCGGAGATGATTTCGGTTACTGGAAGGGAAGAATGGAGACGTATCTGAAGATTCAGTTCGAAACATGGATGATCATTAAGACGGGACTTCAGCTACCATCCGATGACGACGGCAAACCGACTCCCTGCGAGAAGTGGGATGCCTCTCTAATCAAAAAGGTGGAAGCCAACGCCAAAGCTACCTGCACCCTCCAATGCGGCCTTACCAAGGAAGAGCTCAACAGGGTCGGCCCATTCACCTCCGCAAAGGAGCTCTGGGAAAAGCTAATCGAACTCCACGAAGGCACTGACGACACCAAGGTAAGTAAAAGAGATCTTCTACTTAATAAGTTATATAATATAAAGATGCAGGAAGGCGAGACGGCGAGTTCCGTACATGCAAGAATCCAAGACATCCTCAACTCTCTTCACGGAATTGGGCAGAAGATAGAGAATCGGGACGTCATAAGGTATGCTTTAAACTCATTTCCAAGGAACACATTGTGGGCATCAATGGTAGATGCCTACAAAGTCTCCAAGGACTTGTCTTCATTAAAGTTAGACGAATTATTTCGTGAATTTGAACTACATGAGCAGACTAATGCACAGCCAACCGAGAAAGGTATTGCGTTGGTTGCAGGTACAAGTCAAACACGGGAACCGAGATTACGACGAAGAAAGGAATCGGAGTCGGAAGTTGAACCAGATTCAGACGATGAAGACATTGAAATTACAACCGAGCTTGTAAACCTCGTAAAGAAGCTCTACAAGACGAAGGGCTTCAACAAAAGAGATCTAAAGAAGGCAGTGAAATCGAAGGAAGGTCCACAGAACTCAAAGACGAAGTTTGAAGTTACATGCTACGGATGTAACCAAAAGGGGCACATCAAATCCAACTGCCCTAACCTGAAGGAGGTCAAAAAGCAAAGAAGAAAAAAGGCCCTTAAGGCAACATGGGACGAATCTTCATCGGAGGATGACGACGAAGAGCTCGAACAGACGAGTCTACTCGCACTAATGGCCCGGGACCAGATCGTCGAATCCGGAAGCGAGAGCGAGTCAGAGGCGGAGTCCGAGCAAAGCCACGGATCCGTATCCGTTTCCGAAGGGCCAAACCCCGCTGTAAGTATCTCTCGGTTAAACAATTTAGTTAGTTACTTATTGCGCAAATTAGCTAAGTCAAACCTGAAAGTTAAGTCACTTCTAAAGGAAGTAACTATCCTTAAAGAAGTGGCTGACACTAAACCCTTACCTGACCAAAGTCAGACTGAATTTTCAACTCAAGTTCAAAAACTTGAGGAAGAAAATTCAAGTCTAAAAATTCAGGTAAAAGATTTAAAAAATACCTTAGAACGGTTTTCGTTGGGCTCCAAGAATTTGGACTTAATTCTTGGGACACAAAGAGTCGTTTACAATAGAACTGAGCTAGGATATAAAAGTAAATATAAATCTTATTTATCCTTAATAAACAAACAAAGTAGTAACTCAGTCCAAGCATGGGTCCCCAAGTCCAAGTTGATCAATCAAGTTGGACTTGGCCAATACTGGGTTCCCAAGGATCAAATACACTACCTCGATAGACCATATCGAGGCCATGATCCAGGGGGAGAAAAAAGAAAAACGATCTTAAAAATTAACTAATAAATTCAAAATTCGAAATTAACTTATAAATTCAAAATTCAAAATTTGAAATTAAATTATAAATTCAAAATTCAAAAATTCGAAATTAAATTAAAAATTCAAAATTAAATTAAAAAATTAACTTATAAATTCAAAATTCAAAATTCAAATATAGATGGAGGATCCAGAATAGCTGGCACCCCCAACTAAACTACCCGGCAGGGTAACTAAACCTCATCTACCCGAATCGGGTAAAACAAGAGTAGATTACCCGGCAGGGTAATTAAGGTTAGATTAAAATGGGTTAGGTTTAACTTGACCCACAGTACTGGTGAAGTTTTTGGATGATAGTACGTTAGGGAAGCTTGGGCATCGCATGTCTAGGAAGATATGGCTTCGACCTGGTGCATTTGGCCAAGTGAAACTGACCGAAGCTACCCTTAAATGGATCCTAACTAGTTAGACCAAGGTTTAGTATTAAGCTCAATGGGTAGGACTATTTGGAAAACCTCGAAGGCATGGTTACCTTAATGAGTTCCTTGTGACTCACCATAGCCCAGAAGTTTATCCAGAGAATGCTTACTTGTTGAACTCAAAGCTAAACCTGAATCTAATACAAAGTTAAACCAACTCCTTAAACTAAACCTCAATTCATCTCACAAAAATTATAGGATTACCTGATTGAAAACTTAGATGGGGTGAGATGACTAAGGAATTTAAAATTCAAATTAAACACATAACTATAATTATATAATCAATTAGTTATTTAAAAATGTTTTCAAAATTAATTTCAAAATTATTTAAAAAATCTTTTCAAAATTATTTAAAAATCTTTTCAAAATTATTTAAAAATCTTTTCAAAATTAATTTCAAAATTATTTGAAAATCTTTTCAAAATTAATTTCAAAATTATTTAAAAATCTTTTCAAAATTAATTTCAAAATTATTTGAAAATAATATTTTCAAAATTAATTTCAAAATTATTTGAAAATCTTTTCAAAATTAATTTCAAAATTATTTAAAAATCTTTTCAAAATTAATTTCAAAATTATTTAAAAAATCTTTTCAAAATTAATTTCAAAATTATTTAAAAAATCTTTTAAAAATTAATTTCAAAATTATTTAAAAATCTTTTCAAAATTAATTTCAAAATTATTTAAAAAATATTTTCAAAATTAATTTCAAAATTATTTAAAAATCTTTTCAAAATTAATTTCAAAATTATTTAAAAATCTTTTCAAAATTAATTTCAAAATTATTTGAAAATCTTTTCAAAATTAATTTCAATATTATTTAAAAATATTTTCAAAATTAATTTCAAAATTATTTAAAAAAATCTTTTCAAAATTAATTTCAAAATTATTTAAAAAATCTTTTTAAAATTATTTAAAAATCTTTTCAAAATTAATTAAAAAATCTTTTCAAAATTATTTAAAAATCTTTTCAAAATTAATTTCAAAATTATTTAAAAATCTTTTCAAAATTAATTTCAAAATTATTTAAAAATCTTTTCAACATTAATTTCAAAATTATTTAAAAATCTTTTCAAAATTAATTAAAAAATCTTTTCAAAATTATTTAAAAATCTTTTCAAAATTAATTTCAAAATTATTTAAAAATCTTTTCAAAATTAATTTCAAAATTATTTAAAGATTAAAAATCTTTTCAAAATTAATTTCAAAATTATTTAAAAATCTTTTCAAAATTATTCAAAAAAACCATTGAAAAATCTTTGAAAAACTTATTTCAAAAACCTTTAAAAAATCTTTGAAAAACTAATTTCAAAATCCTTTGAAAAATACTTGAAAAACTTATTTCAAAAACCTTTGAAAATTCTTTGAAAAACTAATTTCAAAATCCTTTGAAAAAATACTTGAAAAACTAACTTGAAAATCTTGCTCCCCTAAATTTATTAGACTAACAAGAATATGGAATATGGAATTAGCCCTTAAGGAAATGGAGATTTGAAGTTTGAGCATGCTCATACTGTAGGACTCTGGTACCCTAGAACTTGCACCTTTGACCTGCATGGCTATTCTGACTCAGATTACGTTGGATGCAAGTTAGATAGAAAAAGCACAAGTGGTAGTTGTCAATTTCTAGGACAATGCCTAGTAAGTTGGTCAAGTAGAAAGCAACATTGTGTTGCTTTATCTACCACTGAGGCTGAATATATAGCCTTAGGTGAATGCACATCTCAATTGTTATGGATGAAGCACACACTTAAAGACTATCAACTAGACTATCATAACACAAAAATCTCAATTGATAATATAAGTTCCATAAATCTAACAAAAAACCCAATTCATCACTCAAGGACTAAACATATAGAAGTGAAGCACCATTTTGTAAGGGATCATGTAGCTAAGGGTGATATTATACTCAACTATGTTGAGTCAAAATCAAACCTAGCTGACATTTTCACAAAACCCTTACCTGAACTTGAGTTCAGCTCACTTAGAAGACAAATAGGAATGTGTTGGGTAGAATAGATAGTGTTTTTCAAACTCACTGTTCTATATGTTATCGTTTGATTTTTTTAAATCTAGGAAAAACAGTTTTCAAAACTCCAATTTTGTTAGATTTTTTAAAAAAAATTTGGATTTAGCTTAGGTTTTCCCCTAGATAACATGTACCCCTAGATTGAAGCCAGAGCATCTCACAATCACCTAGGTATACCTTGCTTGTGTTTGACAAACTTAGAATGACGTGAGATGCATAGGGTACGGCCTGGACTCAAGAATGCTTATATCTGTGCATCTATATGAGTCTGGGCGTTAAATATGCAATAAACATTAATCAAGTTAAAGTTCTCCAGCTCTAGTCAAGTCTATCTGGACCTAAATGACTTAACTTGACTAACCTAGCAAAAGCTATTGTCCTATAGACAATCAGCAAGTAGCTAAAGGCTAGACAGTTGGCAAAAGGATATTCAAGTTGCAGTTTAAGCATGCTTGTACTTTAAGGGTCTGATATCTAATCAAATTACTTTAGGGCTCTGATACCTAATCAAATTATATTAGATAATTTAATTTGACTGATACTTGGACTTAAGAACAATCTGAACTAAACATGTAGCTACTCTTTTTGCTAATAAAACCTTTTAACCTAAATATTTTTATATAAAATTGTTCGTCGTTACTTTATGGTTAGCTACACTTTCAAACTCTTGCATCTTTTCAAATATCACCTTTTAGGACTTCTTCAAAATTCAACTAAAGTATTTGCAAAAACGCTTAGTCAAGTGATCTCTATAATTGAAAATTCAAATATTTAAGCAAATACTTTCAAACTTAGTTCAAAAAGCTAAGTACTTATAACTTTTTAAGTTGTGTTTCAGTGACTTAAAATCTTTTGTATAATTTTATAGAGAACTACATCGTCAAAACAAAAATTTTAAAACAAAAGATTTTTTTTACTTTGCAAAAAGTTAAACAATGAAAATTAATTATACCAAAACTAAATGTTATAATTTTTCTAATGTCTTACTCGTCTTTAAAATTTCAGATTTTTTGAATTTTCAAAAACTGTCTACTTTTATCCCTCTTTAAAAAAAAAAAAAAAGTTTAGAATCAAACTCACTTGCTTCTCTGAAAAGTTCAGACTTGGTTTAAACTGGCTTATTTTTTTTGATAAATGGCAAAGGGGGAGAGTAGGAAATTCAAAGTAAATCAAAATAAAGGATTAGTAGGAAATTCAAAGTAAATCAAAATAAAGGAAATTCAAAGTAAAAATCAAAATCTAATTCAAAAGTAAAATGAAGCCCTGTATTAAGGGGGAGCTTCACAAAGATTAAGTGTTAGCTTAAGCTATGCTGTTATTTGAATTTATGTACTTAAGCTTGCTCACTTAAACCTTTTTTTGATGTATTGATGCATATGTTTTACTTAACTTTGAATTTGGGTTGCAATAATCAAAAAGGGGGAGATTGTTGGTGCGGGAAGCATCCGACGATCGAACCTGAGTTTTGATAATGGCAAAGGATTCAAAGTTAAGGTGTTTTGTTATCTAACATGTTAAATGAGTATTTCAGGAAAGTCCTAACTGCGGTTAGGCAGGTAAAACCCTAGGGGGTGGTAACCCTAGGTCATAGGGGGTGGTAACCCTATGCGGTAAGTCTTGGCAGGTCGATGGCTTCAGGCAAAAGTCCTAGGGGGTGGTAACCCTAGGTGGAAAGTCCTGGTGTCGCGAACCAGGTGAAAGTCTGGACTAGCCGGGAAGCGGATGTCCAGCAGAAAGTCCGGAAGCGTCGAGTGCTGAGCAAAAGTCCAGTCGATCTGGAGGATCGCACTGGCAACAGGTAAATCTCCTGAGTGGAGTAGGTGAGGACGCGTTCCCCGTAGAGGGAACAATAGGCGTCGAGTCGACCTAGGGTTTCCGGTAGGAAACCCGAAGTCAGACTCGGACAGTCCGGAGACTGTCTATACTTCATTTATCACATTTATTGCATTAGGTGCTAACTTTGTGTTGTAGGGTAGTGTTTGGGACTAACGTATCTTGCAGGGGCAAAGGAGCAACCTAAAGCCTCGGATGAACAGTGTCCGAGGCGCCTTCATAGAGCTTGGAGGCGCCTCGGGTGCAAGGCAAGGAGCTGGCTGCGAGAAGCTGTTCAAGGCGCCTTGGTGAACAGTGTAAGGCACCTTGAACAGATGAAGGCGCCCTGTGTGTTGGTGCAACCTTAGGTCAAGGTTGACCTGGTTGACCCGACTCGAGTTGACTTGACTCGAGTTGTATTTTGATGTTTGACTTGGGAAGATTGTCGGTGCAACCTTAGGTCAAGGTTGACCTAGTTGTGTTGCATGTTGATGTTTGACACTCGTGAGAGAGTTCTATTCTTGATATGGGACAAGAATAGATGTTTGGGAGATTATTGGTGCAACCGTAGGTCAAGGTTGACCTGGTTGACCTGATTCGGGAAAAAGTCCAAGTATGGAGACTTGGCAACGGAAAAGTCCAAGCAGGGAGCTTGGCACTGGAAAAGTCCAAGTATGGAGACTTGGAATAGGAAAGTGGGAGCTTGGGGTCAAGGGTCAAGATTGACCTGGTGAACAAACAGAGTTGACGACGGAAAAGTCCAAGTATGGAGACTTGGCACGGAAAAGTCCAAGCAGGAGCTTGGCACGGAAAAGTCCAAGTATGGAGACTTGGCACGGAAAAGTCCAAGTATGAAGACTTGGCACGAGAAGTCCCGTGAGTGAAGCCAGGTGGAAAGTCCTAACGGGATGTTAGGCGGTTGGAAAGTCCTGGTGAGTGAAACGAGGGAAAGTCCTAACTGGATGTTAGGCGCTTGGAAGTCCTGAGCTGCAAGGAAAGTCCGGTGAGTGAAGCCAGGCAGGTGAAAGTCCCGTGAGTGAAGCCGGGCAGTGAAATCTCGGTGAGTGAAGCCGGTGAAAATCCTAGTGAGTGAAGCTAGGTGAATGAGAAAGTCCTAACTGGGATGTTAGGCGGTGTGAAATCTGGTGAGTGAAGCCGTGGAAAGTCCTGGTGAGTGAAGCCGGGCAAGGGAAAATCCAGATGGATCAAGGGTGATCGGACATCTCTGTTCGCAGCTGGATGTTCGACAGATCGATCCAGCCGCGAACAGATGAATCCCGATAGTTGGATCGTGAACATCAAACCAGTGATCGGTCAGCTGACCGATCCGTGAGCCACTGATCGGTCAGTCCGACCGATCAGTGAGGTCCTGGATCGGTCGACAGACCGATCCAGGTGTGTACAGAAGCGAAAGGAGAAGAGAAAGCTTGTGGATCGGTCTGCCGACCGATCCAGAGACTCCTACCGTGCCAGTATCAAGCTGGATCGATCCCGTGATCGATCCGACAGCCCAATCGATCTGTGGATCGATTGAAATGCCTGATTACAGCTAGCAGGTCTTCGATCGCGACACCTGAT
This sequence comes from Zingiber officinale, assembly GCF_018446385.1. Lineage (NCBI taxonomy): Eukaryota > Viridiplantae > Streptophyta > Magnoliopsida > Zingiberales > Zingiberaceae > Zingiber > Zingiber officinale. The sequence goes on from NC_055995.1 coordinate 15,141,679, forward strand.
CGGTCTGGGGACCGATCAGGTGACAAACAGAAGCCTCATGCGCCTAGGCTGATCGGTCTGTAGACCGATCAGGGTTCTAGCCGTTGCGACACAACGGTTAGTTTCTTCGCTGTTTCTTCTTCGCAGGTATAAAGGATCGAGGCATCTTCTGTGCGAAGAGATCTCCTTCTTCCTTCTTGCTGTTCTAAGTGCTGCTGTGCTTGAGCTTTGTTGAGCTCCTCCAAAGCTTCGCGTGAGCTTCCGGCTGGGTTCCTGCTGTTGTAGGCGTCGCGTGAAGTTGCTGCTTCACCTCCAGTCGACAAGAAAGCAAGCAATTGGTAGAGTGCGATTGTATTCATATTGTATTGCTTTTCTTACTGCTCTTGTACTCTTTGTTTGCTGTTGCAAACGTTTGTGGCGAGGTTTCTCCACCCACAAGGAGTATATTGTATTAGCCGGTTCTCCGGGGACTCATCCACCGACGGATTGACCGGACTCGTCCATCTTACGGACACGCCGAGGAGTAGGAGCCCTAATCTCCGAACCTCGTTACATCCTCGTGTTAAGGTTTGGTTTTCTTCTCTTTCGTTTCTTTGTATTTTCCGCTGCGACTAACCTAATTGTAGGAAGAAACGAGAGCGATTTGGGGCGGCTATTCACACCCCCTCTCTAGCCGTACGAAAGATCCTAACAAGTGGTATCAGAGCGAGGTCGCTCTTCATCGGATTCACACCCGTGGGAGCACAAGCGCTAGAGATGGATCAATTCGGAGAAGACATCACCATTCCACCCTTCTACAACGACAACTTCGCATATTGGAAGGTAAGGATGATGTATTTTCTTAGGACTAATATGTGGAATTGGTTTTGTGTACAAGAAGGGTTTACTCCTCCAATGGATAAAGAAGGAGAGCCTCTAGAGAAGAACAAGTGGACAAAGGAACAAGTCCATCAATCAACGATCAACAATGAGGTAACTAAAACAATTGAATTTTCATTACCTACTAATATTTTGCGTAAGATAGGTGAATACAACAATGCCAAGGAGTTGTGGGATAACTTGGCCAAGTACCATGAGGAGAGTTCCACTTCAAGCCATGAAGAGGAGCCTAGTGAGCCAAGTAGCTCACATCATGGAGGGAGCGAGTTGGGAGTTGAGGGCTACTCAACATCCAAGGAAGAAGAGGAAGTGAGTTCTTCTTCAAGATCGGAGCACGAAGAAGAAGCTTCTACCTCCGGGAGGGATGAAGAAGAGAACATCCATTCATCCTCAATCCTAGGTAACTCAAACACTTTAAGTTCAAGTAAATTGCATATAATGTGTTTTGAGTGTAGGGAATTTGGGCACTACAAGAGTAAGTGTCCAAAGAGGGTAAGAAAGACTCCACCGGCGCCAAAGGTCAAGGAAGCCGGAGTCCCGAAACGCAAGGGCAAGGAGCACATCGTGTGCTTCCAATGCAAGCAAAGGGGACACTATAGGAGCCATTGTCCGAGGGGGAGGCAACCTCACAAGGGCAAGAGACCGGGCACAACGATAGGGGGAGCTAAGGCAAACCCTAAGGTAACCTCTAAGGTTCATTATTGCAATTCTAATAAAACTCATGCTAGTAGTTTTGTTGCAATTGTTAATAATGATAAGCATGTTAACTTTAGGAACCAATACATGTGCTTAGGAGCTAAACATGTTAGCCTAGGTAAGGATAACACTAGAAATACCAACCCTAGGATTAACGCTTCTAAAGTTAAGGAAAACCTAGGTAGAAATCCCAAAAAGACTAGACACATGCCTAGGAATATCTCAAGAGAAATGACAAATTAAAACTTGAGGTATTAGAGAGGGAAAATCAAGTCTTGAGGTCAAGACTTGATAATTTAGAAAAGGCTCTTAAAAACATGGAGAAGTCATCTCTAGGGTTTAAGGGTCAAAACCAAAGCCCAAGGACAAGAAAGGTTTGGGTCACAAACCTAAGTCCCAAATGGTCAAGCCCACCTATCATAATGTTCCATTCGATTATGGAACAAAACCTAGGGCTAGGAAGACCACCACCAAGGTCACAAGGAGTCACCCCTAGAGTTGATCTTGATGAGACCCAAATGACCAAGGCTTTAAAGCCTAAGAGGGTCATTAGGAGGGTTGCTAGGGAAGTCATCCTAGTGAATTTTTAGTGAACCCAATGAGCTCAAGTAGGTATTGGGTTCCTAGGAGCATTTTCTCTACCCCATAGATGGGTTAGAGAGTGTCAACTCAATAAGAAGGGTAGTTAACCCAACTTTGAGGAAATTGACACTCAAGGAGCATTTTCAAGGTTTTGAGAACCTTTGAAAATGAAAGGGGATAATCTTTATCATTCACTCCTTGGAAGAGTAAAGTGTGCCAAAGTGAGAATATTTTAATCTTATTTGGCACAATTTAAGGAAACCTAGAGAAAAACCATAATTGGGATTTTGGTTTTCTCTTAGGGATATATGGGCAATCTAGGATTAGAATTTAAGTTAACTAAGAGATTAAGGATACTTAGATAGGTAATCTAGGTATTTTATTTGTGTTAACTTACCATGGTTGTTTGCCATATGACATGTCATGACATCATGTTTAGTTTTATCATCATTTGAAATGTCATGATAGTGCTAGGCTAGTTTATATGTCATGCTTTATTTAAGTTTTCAAAATTTATGCCATGACATCATGACATTGGCACATGTTTTTACTTATGATATCATTATATGCCATGTCATCATCTCTTGCATTATAATCAATGTAATTGATTTAAGGAAAAACACATTTTGATATTGAGATCAAATTGATGTTTAGAAAATGCATGAGAACTTAGCCTAAGTTGACCTTAACCCATATCTCACATCAAATTGACTTGAATGTGGTTTGATACACTTTAGATGTGTGTGAGATATTAGGATCATGAGTTAGGATCAAGGTGCATAATTCTTGTACCTAGATGACCCTAATTCAAGAAATGGAGGATCATAGGGAAAGCTTATGTACAAGTCATGTACATTTAGCCCTAAGATTATGGTCCTAAATTCAAATGGTTTTAAAAGCATTTTAAAATTGATTTGAAAAACCTTGATGAAGCTTTCCTAGTGATAGCATTCATCATTGAACATTGTGATACAAAGTTGAGTTAAAACTTGAACTATTTCAAAGTTTTTGAACTTTGTATCAAGATTTGAAAATGGAAACTATTTTCATAGAAAATTATTTTTCCATGGTAGTGTATGATATGAGGAATGTATCCTCAAAATTTCACAATTTTTCGAATTTTCTGGAATTTATTAGGGGTTTCTGAATTTCGGGAGAGGAAAAATCAGAAATCCCTGATCAGTGTCTGGATCGGTCGCTGGACCGATCCAGGGAGGGCTGGATCGGTCACTGGACCGATCCAGAGTGCTGTGGATCGGTCTGGTGACCGATCCAGTGAGGTCTGATAGCGTGCCAATGTGCTGAAATTCGACTGCATGTCTGAAATTTCGGCTGAAAGTTGGTTTTTAGATTTCTAAAGGTTTGAAACTCTCCAAGACATTGTTGGTGCAATGGTCAAGGGGGAGTTGGCCTTTAGGGGGAGTTTTAACTATTAGTCAAGGGGAGTTGACTTTTAGGGGGAGTTTTTACTCCTTGAGGATTAGTGATATGGGATTATCACTAAGTGGATCGTTGAGCTTAGTAACAAAGGGAAAATAAGAGTTTCAATGAAAGGTATGGGACTTTCATTAGGAAGAAACTCTTGACCTTGATACCCTCCTTATTCTTTTTGATGTGTGTCAAAAAGGGGAGAGTGTTCATTGGAGAATTATTGGAGAACCCAAGTTAGGTTATCGGTTTAACCTAAGCTAGGGAAAGATTGTCAAGGAAGAACATTGGAATACTTTTGATGTGTGTCAAAAGGGGGAGAATTATTAGAGAACCCAAGTTAGGTTATCGGGTTAACCTAAGGGGAGAATGTCTAGAGAATGTTCAAGGAAAGAACATTGGACATTGGAAGATGGTTGGAAAACCTAAGTTAGGTTATCGGGTTAACCTAACTTGATTATGGTTTTGTCAAACATCAAAAGGGGGAGATTGTTGGTGCAACCTTAGGTCAAGGTTGAACTGGTTGACCCGACTCGAGTTGACTTGACTCGAGTTGTATTTTGATGTTTGACTTGGGAAGATTGTCGGTGCAACCTTAGGTCAAGGTTGACCTAGTTGTGTTGCATGTTGATGTTTGACACTGTGAGAGAGTTCTATTCTTGATATGGGACAAGAATAGATGTTTGGGAGATTATTGGTGCAACCGTAGGTCAAGGTTGACCCGGTGACCTGATTCGGGAAAAAGTCCAAGTATGGAGACTTGGCGGAAAAGTCCAAGCAGGAGCTTGGCATCGAAAAGTCCAAGTATGGAGACTTGGCACTAGAAAAGTCCAAGCAGGGAGCTTGGCGCGAAAAGTCCAAGTATGGAGACTTGGCTCGAAAGGCAAGCAGGGAGCTTGGCACGGAAAAGTCCAAGTATGGAGACTTGGCGAAAAGTCCAAGCAGGGAGCTTGGCAGGAAAAGTCCAAGTATGGAGACTTGGCAGGAAAAGTCCAAGTATGAAGACTTGGCACGGAGAAGTCCCGTGAGTGAAGCAGAGGAAAGTCCTAACTGGGATGTTAGGCGGTTGGAAAGTCCCGTGAGTGAAGCCGGAAAGTCCTAACTGGGATGTTAGGCGGTTGGGAAGTCCGGTGAGTGAAGCCGCAAGGAAAGTCCGGTGAGTGAAGCCAGCAGGCGGAAAAAGTCCCGTGAGTGAAGCAGCGATTGGAAATCTGTGAGTGAAGCGGTGAAAATCCTAGTGAGTGAAGCTAGGTGAATGAGAAAGTCCTAACTGGGATGTTAGGCAGTGTGAAATCCTGGTGAGTGATTGAGTGAAAACTTGGCAAGGAAGGAAAATCCAGATGGATCAAGGGTGATCGGACATCCGGTGTTGAGAGGTCCAAGTGAGTGAAGCTTGGCATATGGAGTCGGAGAGGGCTCGGTGCTCGTTCTCCGAACTAGGTTAGAGAGGGCACTCTAAACGAGGAGTTGGATCGATGCCCGTGACCGATCCGGTGATATCGCGTTTGCTCGACGGTCGGTGACCGATCGTAATCGATCGATGGCTCATCGACGTTGCAATCTGATCGGTGCGGAGACCGATCGAACCTCGCGAGAAGAAACCGTGGATCGGTGCCGACCGATCCATTTTGATCGGTCCGCGGACCGATCGAATAGATCGATGGCGTGAGGAGCTGATCGGTCCTATGGACCGATCAGGAGGTTCTCGATCGGTCCACGCAGACCGATCGTGGCTTGATCGCGACACCTGATCGATGCCGGGACCGATCGGTGACAAAAAGCCTCATGCGCTTAGGGCCGATCGGTGCGTAGACCGATCGGGTTCTAGCCGTTGCGACACAACGGTTAGTTTCTTCGTTTCTTCTTCGCAGTATAAAGGATCGAGGCATCTTCGTGCGAAGAGATCTCCTTCTTCCTTCTTGCCGTTCTAAGTGCTGCTGTGCTTGAGCTTTGTTGAGCTCCTCCAAAGCTTCGCGTGAGCTTCCTGCTGGTTCTCTGCTGTTGTAGGCGCGTGAAGTTGCTGCTTCACCTCCAGTCGACAAGAAAGCAAGCAATTGGTAGAGTGCGATTGTATTCATATTGTATTGCTTTTCTTACTGCTCTTGTACTCTTTGTTTGTTGTTGCAAACGTTTGTGGCGAGGTTTCTCCACCCACAAGGAGTATATTGTATTAGCCGGTTCTCCGGGGACTCATCCACCGACGGATTGACCGGACTCGTCCACCTTACGGACACGCCGAGGAGTAGGAGCCCTAATCTCCGAACCTCGTTACATCCTCGTGTTAAGGTTTGGTTTTCTTCTCTTTCGTTTCTTTGTATTTTCCGCTGCGACTAACCTAATTGTAGGAAGAAACGAGAGCGATTTGGGGCGGCTATTCACACCCCCCCTCTCTAGCCGTACGAAAGATCCTAACACTGTGAACAGTGGAAGGCGCCTTGAATCTGTGATAAGGTTCAACCAGTTCGCCCCTTATCTCCGCGGCTGACTCGGCCATTCAAGGCGCCTTGGTGAATAGTAGAAGGCGCCTTGAACACCCTTTATAAGGGGTTTCGACCAGCAGCTCTCAAAAACGAACTCCAAGCAATCCTTACGCTACAAGCTGCTCTAGAAACGCCCAGAAGTGCTGTTACAAGTCCCCGACAACCCGGAGCTCAGTCTTTTCGATTCTACATTGTTGTTGGTATATTTTATTAGTTATTGTACTTGCAATCTGTAACTATTTAACGGATTTATAGTTGTTGCCCACCGAAAGCGATCAAGGATCGCGGGCCTTCGAGTAGGAGTCGCCTTACGCTCCGAACGAAGTAACTCCTTCGTGTCTGTGTCTCTTTACTTAATTTCTGCTGCATTAACTCTTACGTTTTACGATTCTGATAATCGAACGATTTTAGCCACGAGCGCTATTCACCCCCCCTCTAGCGCGGTCTCGATCCAACAAACTGAACTTGAATGAATAACCTTGTCCTAAAACTTAAAATATTATTGAAACTAAGTTCCAATTGACATTAACTTTCAAACCCTGTTAAACTTAGCTAACTTGTTGACCTTAGTAAAATCATGTACAACTCAATCAAATATCTATTATTGCCCATTTTTTGATATATGGCAAAGGGGGAGAGTAGCAAAAATGTAAAAACATAAAATTTGAGTTAAAGTTAAAAATTAAGGGAGAGCAAAAGTTAAGGGGGAGCATATAAGGCAAATTTGCTTTAGTTACTTTGTACATCTATACTTAGCAGAGTTGCCTGTGATTAAAAATGTCTATCTATTCGTTTGTTTACTTAACTTTGAATTTGAGTTGCCATAATCAAAAAGGGGGAGATTGTTGGTGCAGGAAGTATCCGACGATCGAACTCGTGTTTTGATAATGGCAAAGAATTTAAAGTTAAGATGTTTTGTAGTCTAACAAGTCTACTTGAGGATTTCAGGAAAGTCCTATCTGCGGTTAGGCAAAGGGAAAAAACCCTAGGAGGTGGTAACCCTAGGTCATAGGGGGTGGTAACCCTATGCGGAAAGTCTTGGTAGGTCGATGTCTTCAGGCAAAAGTCCTAGGGGGTGGTAACCCTAGGTGGAAAGTCCTGGTGTCGCGAACCAGGTGAAAGACTGGACTAGCCGGGGAAGCGGATGTCCAGCAGAAAGTCCGGAAGCATCGAGTGCTGAGCAAAAGTCCAGTTGGAGGATCGCACTGGCAACAGGTAAATCTCCTGAGTGGAGTAGGTGAGGACGCGTTCCCCGTAGAGGGAACAGTAGGCGTCGGGTCGACCTAGGGTTTTCGGTTGGAAACCCGAAGTCAGACTCGCACAGTCCGGAGACTGTCTATACTTCATTTATCATGTTTATTGTGCTAACTTTGTGTTGCAGGATAGTGTTTGGGACTAACGTATCTTGCAGGTGCAAAGAAGCAACCTAAAGCCTCAGATGAACAGTGTCCGAGATGCCTCCATGGAGCTTGGAGGCGCCTCGGGTGAAAAACCTGAGATGGCTGCGAAGCAACACTGGAGGCGCCTTCAAGCAGGCAGAAGGCGCCTTCCAAGGCGCCTTGAGTGAGGTTTAAGGCGCCTTAAGCAGATGAACTTCGACCAGATCAGATTGGATCCACGCGGAAGACCAGGCAGCATGGAGGCGCCTTGAACAGCCTTCAAGGCGCCTTGAACAGCCTTCAAGGCACCTTGAACACCCTTTATAAGGGGGTTTCGACCAACACTTCAATCAATCAAGTTCCAGGCCTTCTTCCTTCAACGTGCTGCTAACAAAGTCATTCCGAAGTACTGCTGCAACATTCCGACGACCCGGAGCTTTGTTTTTCTCTTCTTTAAGTTGTCGGTACAAAGTTATTCTAATTGCTGTTACAATTGTAATTTGTAATTCTTATCGAGCTTATAGTTGTTGCCCACCGGAAGCGATCAAGGATCGCGGGCCTTCGAGTAGGAGTCGTCACAGGCTCCGAACGAAGTAAATCTCTGTGTCCTTCTGTTTGTGTTTGTTTGTTTTTAATTCCGCTGCTTTAATTACTCTAATGTTGTTTTCGATTCCGATACGTACAAAATAGCCACGAGCGCTATTCACCCCCCCTCTAGCACGTCTCGATCCAACATTTCCATCCTCATGGAAAATCGCCGGATGTTGTTCCTAGTCTGACAATGGAGTGAAGACTGATAATGGGTATTTTTGTGTATTATTTTGGCTCTTATACTTAGGATTTTCTACCTTCTCGCATAGTTAATGTTTGATTATATCATGATTTACGAATAGGGACCTATTTTGGACTTAATTATAAATTTCATACAAATTATGGAATTTAATTTCATATTTTTTATGTGGTTTTGTAGGAAATTCAAAGAGCCATGGATTAGGGTCAAGCCGGATCAAATTTGACTTGATTTGGAGGCCAAACGGAGGAGATCAAGCTGAATCAGTTTCAACCGTTGATCTAGATATGGAACAATCGGGGCCTTTGCTTTGTTAAGAGTGAGATCAAGCCATCCATCCTTCTCATCATTAAATTTGACCTCACATCTCCTATCCTCACAAACGGACGGCTCAGATGAAAGGGAAAACCTTCCCTTTATCTTCTCTCACGCGGAAGCACAGTACTCGGCTAGGGCTTGCGATTTCTACCCGACGCCCCTTTCCTCCTCCCGATCGAAGATACGAAGACGACGGCAGTGATTTCCGGCAGAGTTGTAGTCCCGACGGTCACTGAGCATCACCGAAGAGGTTTCTCCGACGAGGTTCTCCATTCCCTCGCATTTCCTTCGAGTGAGCGTCTGCCCGACATGGTGAAGAGGACAGAGACTTCCCGACGGTGGCGAGTTCTAGGTTCTTCTCCGACGTCACTCCATTTCTCACACCAGCATCGGAATCCTGAGTTTCTCTGCTGGAAACGGTGAAGAAGGCAGGAGCTCAGATTCCAGCAATGCCATTTCCCCTTCGCCGGAGAATTTCCAGCCAGACTTCTACCAAATTCTTGCACCGCACAACCTTCTCTGCCCAACACGGTGAAGAGGGTAGATCAAGGTTGACAGTTTGGTAGATTCCTTCATTTCTAGCAGCTTTCCAAGGAGAGGTTTCTTCGAGGATTTCGCGCTTCCACCGTCACGAATTGTAGTTCTGACCAGTAACGTCAGTCGTCCATCGAATCCAGGTGTTTTCTGAGTGACAGCAGATTTCATTCTCGGTGATTCTGTAGTGACAGACAGAATACTTTGTGTGTTTGATCGTGGAGAAGTGGATTGGTTAATTAGGTTTTATTTGTTCATATTTGAGTTTGTAGTTATTTTCTTATATTTGAGTTGGATAATTAGGATCTACTTTGTTTTCATGCTTAATTCTATTGCTTAAATGATACTCTTTCATTTATGCATGTTTATGTCACTTGTTAATTTCATTTATGCATTGTTAGTTCTTTTATGTAGTATGTCTGTAGAAGGTGTAGCTTGTAGCGTAGAGTGACACTGCGCTATAGGTTCATCTTTGCTGGTTAGTTAGGATTTCATTTACTGTCTTAGGTTTAGAGAACAAAACCCCCAAACAAACCTCTTGGTTCGATCTTGTCTGAAAACAAACGTCCTATCACTGGTTCCGCGAGAGAGACGATCTGGTCCTCTACTATACTACTTAGTGTAGGTTAAGGGGTTCGGTAGATTAGAAATGAATTAATTTGATTTGTGGGTGTGACAGATCCACAACATCAAAGACCCCTATACAAAAATAAAAATATGTCTACCCATCAAGGGCAAGAATGAAGGAAGTGTTTGAAGCATCAACCTTACGAGGGGAAGTCATACCTCCAAGGGTATAATCCATATTAACGGAGATGTGGTCGAGCTAAAAACCTAAAACAAGTACTTCTTGGGAAGAAACCCAAGGGTTCTTTTTAGTTAGTTCAGTTTATAACTTTGTTTCCTGAGTTAGTTTGTCTCATTCTTTTTAATTTTGTTCTCAGGTTTTGTGCAGCCTCCACGAGCTGGCCATGATCATCTCATGGGCGTGGAGGCACTGACGAAGTTAAAGTGGAGAAACATCCACCCTTACACACCTCAAAGAGACGGCTGTGTGACTTCACACGGGCGTCTAAAGCAAGTCGAGAGGAAAAAGGGCTAGGCCGTGTCGTTTGACACGACCGTGTGACCTTAATAGAGAGGAAGAAGAGGGTGGTCATGTCAAATGACATGGTTGTGTGACTCCAGCCGACAGAAGCCAACCTAGGTCGTGTCAAATGACACGACTGTGTGACTATAATTAAGAGGTCTTGTCTTTAAAACACGATCGTTTTACGCCCGTGTCCACCGCCACACTACCCAAAACCCATTTTCTCTCCCCTTCTTCTCCCCAATCTTTTTTCTCCTCAATCCTTCTTCATTCACCTTACAATTTATTCATTAAGAACTCTTAGATCTCCTTTTTCTATGATCTAGATCTTGATTTAGGTGCAGATATAAATTCAAATATAAGAATTCCTTATCTTCCTCTTCAACCTCAAGCTTCCTCATTTCTCAAGATCTACCTACCTCTTCTCACAAGATTTCTCCTCTTTCATCTCCAGATAATCACTCTCCCTCACTTATCTTCCTATAATGTCTCATCTTTTAAAAAGAATCCGACGTGGAAGTGGTGGATCTAGTGGAGAAAAAGAACCGGGAAGGGACAAAAGCAAAGAGAAAGCAATATCGAAGGGCAAAAGCAAGAGGAGTGCACGCGATAAAGGTAACGCCAATGAGTATCATATTATTTTTAGAAATGAAGAATAAAAGTCTAGATATGATTTTCTTGTTGTTAGAAAGATTGTTTGCACTAAATATTTGGATCCAACTACCATGGAAGTTTTGGATATTAAAGATAATATAGATTAGATGATTAGTGCTTTTGATTGGAATGACATGATGTATACATATAAACCTACATACCCTCATCTTGTACTTGACTTTTTAAGTTCAATTGATGTCCACTACACTTTCGATGGGGATTATATTGGTAACATCAATTTTAGATTAATAAATCAAGAATTCTAGTGGACATTTAATGATTTTAATAATTATTTTAGCCTATCCATCGATGGATCTCGCAAATTTGATTCAGTTTTTTATTAGAATGAGTTTTGGAATTCTATTACCGGGTTAAAAGATCCGTATGACACCTTTAGAGCTAAGATTTCCTATATGCAAAACCCCGTATTCAGATACCTCCACCACATAATGAGCAAAATCATCTTCGGTAGAGGGGATAGTGATGGGTAGTTAGAAAGGTGGAACTTTACTCTCTCTGGGCAATGCTCAATAAAGTTGACTTTGATACCGATTTTTATTTTTTGTGAAACCTTATGAGAGCCGGTGAAGCAACCTCAGGGTTGATAGTCTTTGGCGGATTGATCACCCAAATAGCCATAAATCTAAGTTCTAAACATGGAGATTTAGAAGTCATTCATGGCAACAACATGATCAATATTAATACATGTCTTGCCATGAAAATAATTTGCATGGATGAAAATGGTTTTGCTTTTCCTAGGAGGGGTGATTTTCCAATATCGCTACCTTAGCCTGAGCGTACTATAGTTTGCAATCTCGCTAATTAGGTTATTATTGATACAGCTCTCGAGTTTGCCCCCGCCCTAGTAGAGCATACCAAGCCCCACCTTATGCCCTCGTCATCTAGACACCCGCAGCCGTCCGAACATTCAGAACTTGTTAGGCATTATTTTGCTTATGGTACGGGCCCTTCTAGATTTAATTTTTCTGACTTCCGTGTCTCTTTGGATTTGTTTCACAAGAAGCATAGTGCCCAACAATAAATGTTGGAGGGTCACTTCAAGTTGGCCAGTTCACTGGTTCCAAGAGGTATGTGATCTTTTCCAGTTCACATGGAACTTTCAAGGTCAGGTGGCCAATTTTATTTAGGAATATGACACTGATCAGGTGAGAATGAGAGAGTTTATGGAGGTCTTGGATATCATGAGACATAAGATAGATACTCATTACCACTACCATGAGTACCTTGGCCAAACCCCTGATATGCCTAGTTTCCCTTCAGGCGGACGTGGACGAGGCCCTCGCTTTCCTCCACCTCCACCATCATATTGATTTCATCGAAATGATGAAAAGTTTAAGCCCGGGGGTGTTTACACATTCTGAGTGCTTTGCATTTCTTTTCTTTACATTTCAGCATTTTCACTGGTTTTGCTTGTTTTTCAGTTCTATGTTGCATCTTTGCTTGTTTTCATGTTATTTGATTATTTTCATTTATTTAGTTTGTTCTGATTGTCGCTTCGACTATTTTATTAATTTCTTTATGGCATGTCAAGAACATCAATCCTTACATTACTGTTGATTTATATAATAGTAAAATGGTTAGCACACTCATTTTTTGATTTATGTTGTTGTGGAGATAGTGCTAGTATATTTAGTGTATTTTTTTTCTCTATCTTTAGTAGTATGAAGTGAGCTAAGTATTATAACAAGATAAATTTGAGTTTTGGCCTAACCTTAAGGATCTTACCTTCACTTCACTTAAGCTTAAATAGTAGATATCTTTGAAATAGTCATGATTCATCTTATTTATTTAGTTCTTAGGTTCCCATGGTGATTTCTTAGATTGTATTTTGGTTACTGGATAACCTTGGATCCTGTCAAATCATTTAGAAAAATTAAAATCCCTGTATTTGTATTTATATATTTGCATTTATGTTAGTGCTACACTTTTAAAGCACTAAAAAGTAAAAAAAAAAAAGAGAAAAAGAAAAAGAAAAAGAAAAAAAGAAAATGAATAAGGGATAAAAAAATAATTGTCGTATGTGGAAACTAATACTTTACTCTTTTGAGATCGAGTTAGGTTATTGAAAAAATAAATGTTATATTTCTCTTGATTCCGAATGGTCCTTTGAGACCTTGTGTAGTCTAATAAATATGAACAGAGTGTGTGGCAGGTAAGTGTCTATCATTGGGAACATAAGAACTCAATTGGATGACAACTTGACTAGAATAGAGATTGAAACTTGAAAAGTTTGGGTTACTCATTACACTGTGCATAAGGACTTATGCTTAGGTCATACTTAGGTTACTTCACAACCATGCTCACAAATGAAATTAGTTAATAGAGTTAGGTAGAGTGCACTAGGGATCATGATGCATTATAGGAGCATGTGAATTTAGGTTGCTGCATTTTTCTTGAGGATAAGTAAACGTTTAAGTCTGGGGGGGTGTGATGTGCGTAGATTATATATATTTTTATGCATATTTTAACGCACATTCATGTACTTAATTTGCACTTGATCTATGCATTTGTACACCTCTTATCATATTTTCAGCATAATTACTCTTCTTTGTTAGAGATCTACTCTTCGTGTGTTTTTCTGCTGATAGGGTGCAATTTTAGAGAGAAAACGAGGCTCGTATTCTATTTAGAGAACAAACGAAGACAAAGGGGCTTGGCCGCGCCACTTACTGGAGGTGGAGAGGACTCAGGTCATATGATCCCACACAGCCATGCCATGAAGTAGAGAAGGAGATAGCCCCGACCGTGTGGATTAACATGGCCGTGTGTGGTCTCCACAGTGCAAGAAAAGCATGGTCGTATGAATCCATATGGCCATATAAAATTTCTAGAAGACAAGAAGGCTATGGCCTGTGAATCCACACAGTCGTGCTACCTGACTAGAGGCCAAGCAGAGGTTGGCCATGTGGATGCCATATTGTCATGGTACGGGTCGTGCCAGGCCTATGCCCAGCACTATTTAAAGGGGGTTCTTCCTCCTTTCCAAAGGGAGGAAAGTTCTCCCTTTGGGAGATCAATCTTGGTTTTGATCAACACTTTCTCCATCATTTGTTTGACGATCCAAAGCTGTTTTCATCATCTCATCAACTTCGGGAGCAAAATGATTGGATCCAAATATCACTTAACACATCGGATAAGCTTCTTCTCTCTTCTTCTTCTAGTTTGAGTTTTGATGCTTTTAATTCCAATATCTTTGGATTCTTTCCTCTATATTATAGAGTAGATCTATTGTTCTAGGATTAAGGGAGTAATTGTGATGTGGATTGATGTAAGAACTCATGAATTTATCAATTTTCTATCTATATGACATTGCTTTTCCTTGTATCTATTTGATACTATATGTATGTAATGTGTTTGAGCTTAATTCATATGTTTGATTGAATATTTGTGTAGAATTGTTAATCTCATAGAGGGAGTTCCCTATATCATATGACAGAGGGGGCCTATTGACAAGGGTATCCCGTTTTCGGATGTCTAGAGCATTACCTTGAAAGGAGAAGTGATTTTCCACAATGAAGTAGGGAATTGGGCGTAATTGTTATTTCTATTTCTATGATTAGTATAAAAAAATTCAAATTAAAGTCAAAGGAAAGTAAAATTCAAAAATTCAAAATTAAAATTAATCAGTTGAAGGGGGAGCTCCCATTAAGGGGGAGCTTCAATGTGCTTAGGTTTTATTTATGCTTGTACTCATTTATATATACCTTTATTACATTTTTTCACTTAACTTTGAATTTCGGTTGCCATAATCAAAAAGGGGGAGATTGTTGGTGCGGGAAGCATCCGACGATCGAACCTTAGTTTTGATAATGGCAAAGAGATTCAAAGTTAAGTTTAATTGTTATCTAATGTGTGTAATTAAGTGTTTTAGGAAAGTCCTAGCTGCGGTTAGGCAAGGAAAAACCCTAGGGGGTGGTAACCCTAGGTCATAGGGGGTGGTGAATAGCGCTCGTGTCTTATTCGTTTCGGATTCGTAAAACTCGACGAGTAAAGTAGCGGAATTAAAAACAACACACGTGAACACAAGTGATTTACTTGATTCGGAGCCTTGAGCGACTCTTACTCCAAGGCCCACACTCATTGAGCGTTGACGTTGGGCAACAACTATATTCACGATAAGTATTACAAATTAAGTACAATTATAAACTGAATTAAACTTTATACCGACAACAATAAAGTCGAAACTGAAGCTCCGGGTCGTCGGGATGTCGTTGCAGCACTTCAGGATCGTTTCGTTGGTAGCACGTTGAAGAAGAGAAGCTTGGAATTCGTTGTCTCTAGCTGCTGCTCAAAACACCCTTTTAAACAGTGCTCAAGGCGCCTTGAAACCCCTCCGAGGCGCCTCAAATTCAGCGAGTCAGCCGCACGGATCAGCGCAGACTCCTTCTGTGCTTATCCTCCTCAAGGCGCCTTCAAGCCCTTCTGAGGCGCCTCCAGCATTTCTGGACAGCTATCTTCGGCTAGCACCCGAGGCACCTCCAAGCTCCATGGAGGCCCCTCGGACACTATTCATCCGAGGCTGAGTTCTGAATTTTGGCCCTGCAAAACATGTTAGTCCACAAATACAAAATACATCCTGCAAAACCAAGTTAGCACAGAAATAATATGATAAATGAAATTATCGACAGTCATCAGACTGCCCGGGTCTGACTTCGGATTTTTGACCGGAAACCCTAGGTTGACCCGACGCCTACTGTTCCCTCTACGGGGAACGCGTCCTCACCTACTCCACTCAGGAGATTTACTTGTTGCCAGTGCGATCCTCCATATCGACTGGACTTTTGCTCAGCACTCGAAGCTTCCGGACTTTCTGCTGGATGCTCACTCCCGACCCATCCAGTCTTCCACCTGGTTCGCGATACCAGGACTTTTCACCTAGGGTTACCACCCCCTAGGACTTTTGCCTGAAGCTCTTGACCCGCCAAGACTTTCCGCATAGAGTTACCACCCCCTATGACCTAGGGTTACCACCCCCTAGGGTTTTCCCTTTGCCTAACCGCAGCTAGGACTTTTCTTCACCTAGGGTTACCACCCCCTAGGGGTTTCATCTGCCTAACCACAGTTAGGACTTTCCTGAAATACTCAATCAAACTGTTAAATAACAAATAATCTTAACTTTGAATCCCTTTGCCATTATCAAAACTTGGGTTCAATCGTTGGATGCTTCCCGCACCAACAATCTCCCCCTTTTTGATTATGGCAACTGAAATTCAAAGTTAAGAAAAAAATGCAATAAAGATAAGCATAAATTAGCACAAGCATAAATAAAGCATAAGCACATTAAGTTAAGAAAAAAAAATGCAATAAAGATAAGCATAAATTAGCACAAGCATAAATAAAGCATAAGCACATTAAAGCTTCCCCTTAATAGAAGCTCCCCTTAAAATGATTTCTTTTTATTTTAAATTTTCTTTAATTTCTTTTGAATTTCTTTATACTCTCCCCCTTTGCCATATATCAAAATAAATAAGAGAGTAAAATGAGTATAGACATAAATACTTAGCTCTTTTACAATAAGTTTTCTTGTAAATGTTTAGCTAAGTTAAAAAATTCGCCATAAGTTTGGTACCACAATTTTTTTTTTTAAGGATTTTTCAAATGAGAATGATTTTAAAAGGTTTTTCAAATGATTTTTCAAAGCATTTTGAAAGATTTAAGTGAAGTTTTAAAATGAGTTTTTGAAATAATTTTCAAAGGATTTTTAAATAAGTTTTTGAAATACTTTCAAAAGGTTTTTTAAATAAGTTTTTGAAATCATTTCCAAGGGATTTTTAAATAAGTTTTTGAAATAATTTTCAAAGTATTTTTAAATAAGTTTGAAATTAAGTTTTAAAAGATTTTTGAAATGTTTTTGAAATTAAGTTTTAAAAGATTTTTAAAATGATTTTAAAATTGTTTTTTTTAAGATTTTCAAAAGATTTTTAAATAAGTTTTTCGAAAGATTTTTAAATAAGTTTTTCGAAGGATTTTTAAATAAGTTTTTCGAAATTAAGTTTTAAAAGATTTTTGAAATCATTTTTAAAAGATTTTTGAAATGTTTTTCAAATTAAGTTTTAAAAGATTTTTGAAGTGTTTTTTAAATTAAGTTTTAAAAGATTTTTGAAATCATTTTAAAAAGATTTTTGAAATATTTTTAAAATTAAGTTTTTAAAGATTTTTGAAATCATTTTTAAAAGATTTTTGAAATGTTTTTCAAATTACGTTTTAAAAGATTTTGAAGTGTTTTTGAAATTAAGTTTTAAAAGATTTTTGAAGTGTTTTTCAAATTAAGTTTTAAAAGATTTTTGAAATGTTTTTCAAATTAAGTTTTAAAAGATTTTTGAATGTTTTTAAAATTAAGTTTTAAAAGATTTTTGAAATCATTTTTAAAATATTTTTGAAATGTTTTTCAAATTAAGTTTTAAAAGATTTTTGAAATGTTTTTAAAAGATTTTTAAAATGATTTTTAAAGAATTTTGAAAAGTTTTTAAAATAATTTTTAAAATAATTTTTAAAATGATTTTAAAAAGATTTTTAAAGAATTTTGAAAAGTTTTTTAAAATGTTTTTTAAAAAAATTTTAAAAGATTTTCAAATGATTTTTAAAATGATTTTTTAAATAATTTTTAAAAGATTTTCAAAAAATTTTTAAAATGATTTTTAAAGAATTTTAAAAGATTTTCAAAAGATTTTTAAAATGATTTTTAAAATTCTTTTTTAAAAGATTTTCAAAAGATTTTTAAAATGATTTTTAATGAATTTTTAAAAAAATTTTAAATATTTTTTTAAAGAATTATTAATAGTTTTTTAAAATAATTTTTATAATGATTTTTAAAGAATTTTTAAAAGAATTTCAAAAGATTTTTAAAATGATTTTTAAAATAAATTTTAAATAATTTTTTTAAAGAATTATTAAAAGTTTTTTTTTAAATAAATTTTAAAATGATTTTTAACTAATTTTGAATTTGATTTTCAAAAGATTTTTAAATAATTTTGAAATTGATTTTCAAAGAATTTTAAAATAAAGGTTGATTGGGTTTAGTTGATTTTAATTAAATTTTCTTAAATTTTGAACAATTTGAATTTAGTTGAACATAGATCCATCTCACCCAATTCTAAATTATCAATCAGGTAATCTTAAGTAATTTTGTGAGATGGTTATTTTTAATTTAGGTTATTTCTAAGAATTAATTTACATTTGAGTTAAACTTAGGTTTTCCAATTAGTCAATTAAATATGTCTTTCCATGATTGATTCCCAAGTCAAGACAAGGCTCTAGGCCTTCTTGGGTATGAGATCATCCACCCCTTCCTAGACAGAAATGCTCAAAGAAATATATATTTAATTTTCTTTTTGAAACTCCTAGATTTAACTAGCAAGTATAAATTACGCCTAGATCCTTAAGCTATCTTTGTCTAAGCATGTATATTGCAAGGAAAATAAATAAACAAGTATCAATCAATTTTATCTATTTATTGAGATAGTTTTTCTATTAGCTCACCCTGGATCATAGCCTCGATATAATCTATCAAGGAAATGGATCTGATCCTTGGGGACCTAATATTGTCTAAGTCCAATTTGATTAACCAAGTTTGACTTGGGGACACATGCTTGTTTTATGTTTCTTTTATTTCTATTTAATAATGACAGATATGATTTATATTTTGTTTTGGTCTTAAATCCAAGTCCGGATTTGTTGTAAACGACCCGCTGTTTTCCAAGAATCAGATCCAAATTCTTGGAACCCATGGTGAACCGTTCCAACGTGTCCTTGAGTTCTTTAATTTGAGTTTTCAAATTAGAATTTTCTTCCTCAAGTTGTTGGACTTGAGTTGAACTTCCAATTTGAACTGGCTTAGTTAAAGAACTCGAGTCAGTCGCTTCCTTAAGGGATGTTACCTCCTTTTGGAGCGACTTGACCCGAACATTGGATTTAGCCAATTTCTTAAGCAAATAAGGAATTAAATTTTTCGAGTCATCTAGGTTAATACTGGACATTAAAGAACTTACAGTGGGTTTGGGTCCTTCGGAAACCGATGTGGATCCGTGGATTTTCTCTGACTCAGTCTCTGACTCGTTCTCGGCTTCAGACTCAGACTCGGTCTCTGTTTCGACGGTATTTGCTTGTGCCGGTAGAGCGAGGGAGCTCGTTTGTTCGAGCTCTTCATCAAAATCTTCGGAGGAGGACTCATCCCACGTCGCCTGCAACACCTTCTTCTTTCTAGCTTCCTTAGTCTTGATTGTACCTGCAACTAACACAACACCTTCCTCGGCCGAAGTAGTATCAGTTTGCTCATTTAATTCAAATAAATCATCTATTAAATTACACTTACTTACGTTCATATCGGAAATACCTTCGTGTAGCTCGATCAATTTTTGCCACACTTCTTTTGCACTTGAGAAGGGGCCGATTCGATTTAGTTCTTCATTGGTTAGGCCGCATTGTAACATGCAGGTTTCTTTGGCATCGGCTTCAACCTTTTTCATTGTGCTAGAATCCCAGTTGATGCATGAGATAAGTTTTCCGGTACCGTCACGTGGAAGCTTGAGTCCGGTCTGGATAATGATCCACATCTCGACTTGTGTCTTGAGGTGGTATTCCATCCGGTTCTTCCAATATCTAAAGTTCTCTCCAGAAAAGAGTGGTGGGCGGATGATGCAAAATCCTTTTTGAAATGCCATTTATGATCTAGCACACAAATAAAAAAACTTGTTCCAAGACTTGGTCTTGGATTAGTAGTGCGGGAAATAATAAAAATATCAATTTATGAATTTCGAGAGAAAAAAATAATAATATAATAATAAAATATTATTAAAATATTAATAAAAAATGTTATTACAAAATTTGCAAAATATGATATTTCGTTAATCCCAACCAATTGTGAAAAAATCAAAATTAATTTTTTAAAACCAGATTTGGAGGGAAAAAACGAAAGGCGTACGGTTTTATTTTTGACCTATATAAACGAAAAAGCGACGGAAAAAATGCTTGAATGGTGGTTGCACCAGTTCAAAGCGACCCTGCTCTGATACCAATTGTAGGATCGAAAAGAATTTAGATATCTCCACAATGATATTGTCCACTTTGGGCCTAAGCCCTCATGGTTTTGCTCTTGGACTCTCCCCAAAAAGCCTCATACCAATGGAGATATCTTTTCTTTTATAAACTCATGATTTCTTTTATAAACTCATGATCTTTCCCATGTGTTTTCAATATGGGACTATGTTTGCAACCTTTCAACCCCAACAATCCCCCCTTCAAACAAAGGACCACAGACTTCCCATGTCCGATCCTCGACCCACCAGGTCTTCCTGCCCCTCGGTCCACCCGACGTACTAGGACTTCCTTGCCTAGCCGCAACTAGGACTTCCTGCCTGGTGTCTGGTCCTCTTGATCCGAACATAAGATCCCCCACTTTCTTTGTTCGAGGTCAATATTATACACACATGGCTCAATTAGACCATAACTCTTTTGCACAGTCGGCGGTTAAACCTTCTGGCAGTCCGGACTCCAATTGTTGGATCGAAAAGAATTTAGATATCTCCACAATGGTATGATATTGTCCACTTTGGGCCTAGGCCCTCATGGATTTGCTCTTGGGCTCTCCCCAAAAGGGCTCATTCCAATGGAGATATATTTTCTCTTATAAACCCATGATCTTTCCCATGTGTTTCCAATATGGGACTATGTTTGCAACCTTGCAACCCCAACAATCCCACCCCCCCTCAAACAAAGAACCATAGGCTTCCCACGTCCGATCCTCGACCCACCAGGTCTTCCTGCCCCTCGGTTCACCCGACCTACTAGGACTTCCTTGCCTAGTCGCAACTAGGACTTCCTACCTGGTGTCTGGTCCTCTTGATCCGAACATAGGAGCCCCCACTTTCTTTGTAGCTCTTGTGCACAGTCGGCGGTTAAACCTTCTGGCAGTCCGAGCTCTAATACCAATTGTTGGATCAAAAGAATTTAGATATCTCTACAATTACATGATATTATCCACTTTGGGCCTAGACCCTCATGACTTTGCTCTTGGGCTCTCCCCAAAAGGACTCATGCCAATGGAGATATCTTTCTCTTTATAAACTCATGATCTTTTCCATGTGTTTCCAATATAGGACTATGTTTGCAACCTTGCAATCCCAACAAGTGTGTGTTGGGGTTGCAAGGTTGCAAACATAGTCCCACATTGAAAACACATGGGAAAGATCATGAGTTTATAAGAGAAAAATATATCCATTGGCATGAGACCTTTTGGATAGAGCCCAAGAGTAAAACCATGAGGGCTTAGGCCCAAAGTGGACAATATCATGTCATTGTGAAGATATCTAAATTTCTTTCAATCCTACAATTCGTATCAGAGTCCGGACTGCCAGAAGGTTTAACCGCCAACTGTGCACAAGAGCTATGGTCTGATTGAGCCATGTGGGTACAATATTAACCTCGAACAATGAAAGTGGGGGCTCCTATGTTCGGATCAAGAGGACTAGACACCAGACACGAAGTCCTAGTTGCGGCTAGGCAAGGAACTCCTAATAGGTCGGGTGGATCGAGGGACATGAAGACATGGTGGGTCGAGGATCGGACGTGGGAAGCCTGTGATTCTTTGTTTGATGGGGGGATTATTGGAGTTGCAAGGTTGCAAACATAGTCTCACATTGAAAACACATGGAAAAGATCATGGGTTTATAAGAGAAAAGATATCTCCATTGACATGAGACCTTTTAGGTAGAGCCCAAGAGCAAAACCATCAGGGCTTAGACCTAAAGTGGACAATATCATACCATTATGGAGATATCTAAATTCTTTTCAATCCTACAATGTATTCTTGTGATGTATGACTGAGAAGCCCTAGTGATAGGGATATCTCGTTACCAGACTTCATAGGAATCATTTCCATTTAATAGCATAGGATATGAATCCAAATAGCATTCTGGCTTGAACTCCGCAGGGAAGAGCCGGTAATAAATCTAGCTTTCTACAAGTGCATAGGAATAGAGAGAGGTAATAGGTTAATAGGTGATCCGTGATATATTGATTAATATCACAATGAAACCAAACTCCTAGAATATCTCCCAAATCAAGATCCTCAACACTTTCTCTCTCTCTCTTTCTTAATCCTCCTTTTCTCTACTCAGTGTGTGACTCTCAACCGTCGATTACTTAGATGATTCACCGTGAATAATCATTAGTGTTTATAACTAGTTCTCGTGAGATCGATAATCTTTTATTACTTGACAATACCCGTATACTTGTAGGTTCACATCAATTATTTAGTGAATATTTAAAATCGTCTCTTTTTTTTCTTATCTAGAAAGGTCAGTATCCATCCTTCCATATTCACCCGTAATAGTGACATTATCACCTCCTTTGGCCATTGATGCTCTTTATGTTGAGCCCGCTAAAGAGAGAAAGAAAAGTACCTATATAAAACACACACACACACTCTAAAGTTAGTTTTAAGGAATCCAACTTATTAAACTATCACAACTGAAAGAACAATCACACCGAAACCTTTATAAACTTTTTTTTTTTAAAAAAAAAACTTAGACAATAAAACTAAAAATAAAATATTGAATAAAAGCTATATATGTCTATATATATGATCCAAATATTAATGTCATAATCTATAAATTATCATGAAGCTGTTTGTTTGAGGAGGTCTTCCCAGAGTTTTAATGGCATTCCTCATCAGAACTCACAAGTGACTGGTATTCCTTTGCAGGAGAATTGTTGTCCTGTCCAGGCTGATCAGTTACCTTTGCAGCTTTCCTATCAATAGAGACACAGATAAATCTGAAATTCCACTGGCATGAAATGAACTTGAAAAGGCTGCAACTTTGGCACCACATCTTAATTAATTCTCACCATTAAGGAATAGGTTAGGATTAGGTGAATTGCCACTACAGATTGCTTTGTCTTGCTTCAATATTCCAATGCTTGTGCAGTGGACAGTAAGGCGAATCAAGGAATCTGTGTACTAGCTAGGAACGGGTGGAGTTATGAACTTGTGCAGGATTTGGTGATGCACCTTTTCCACCGTCCCACCGAAGGCCATGAATGAAAGGGTGGAAGAAGAAGAAGAAGCCATAGGTAAATGTTATTCCATGTGACCTGCGACGATTCTGACAGGGAATTCCACTCACCAAAGAGCTCTTTGTCACAGAGGATCTGAGTTGGTTCCTTACCAAGTTAGGTTGTACTGATTCATTGTGGTGGTCCATCATAAGCCCCACTAACAGTCCTTGTGTATAGGTCGTTCTCTGTCGGGTCGATCAATAACGCTTGGAGAGTTCGATATGCGATAGCGTAGTGTTGCATGGTTCACATATATGTTTGAGATTCCCACCAAACGGACCTTCAAGTGCAAAAGGTGTGCATGGTGCAGGGTGGGCGGTGTGGTTTTTGTTCGACACACAACAGTTCACGTTGTTTCCTGCAGGCAAAGTGATGATCACCATTCACCAAGATATCTAGATCCCACATCTGATCTGATGCTAGTGGAGTGTAGACCCACATCTGATCCAATAATAGATTTATGACAGCAAAAAAAAAAAAATATATATATATATTTTTTGACTGCTACGCCACTTTAAAAGTTGGACAGCCTGCATGGGGTGCATCGTGATGATCCATTCTATCTTGTCTGTTCCGGAGCCACTAGGTTACGGTCTTACACAGCAATAAGAATGTGCATGATCAACGATCTAATCAATGTGACCTGTTGGGTGTTGTAGATAGAATAGGAGTAGATCTGTAGATGCACAACGTAAAGGTACCGCTGTCAACTTTTTTTAGTGCAGTATTAAATTAAGTGGATTTGTAACTATTTTTCAGCAATTTACTAAATGACGTTCATTCAATATATTTATCAAAAGGTTTACTGTAATTTTGTTTATATCAAATGGTGTAAAATAAAAAATGAAAATTTTTTTTATCCCTCTCGTCAATCTCCTTTTGTCAATCATCATTTTCCAAACATCCAAACCATATTTTTAATTGAAAATCATTTTATACTTCGGATGCACACTCTCTCACTCACTTTCTCCCTTCATCCCTCTTTCTGAGCTTATAAACACGAAGTAATCATGAACCTCCTCCGCTTGTTATACCTTCTCGTGTTATTTGACAGCATTACAAAAGATTATTTAGGGTTTAGGAATATTGTCGCAAGAGTTTCAAGAGAAGAGCTCATAGGACAATAGTGGTTAAGAACCATAACTTTGAAGAACAAATTTGGAGCAAGAGGAAAATTAATAGAAGAAGACAGTTAAAAATTTAGCAATGTATGTATAAATTTACTACTGTCAAATAGGGTTGTCATGTAAAAAAAAAAAATTACAGTATAGTAGCAAAGAGTGATGACAAAAATCGTGTTTATAGTTTTATTCGATGTATGAGGAATAAACATTAAAAAACACCTGAAATATGATGTATTTCAATACTTAATCGGTTTGCAAGGTGCTCTACTGTGATGCTAGATTTTAGCTAGACCTTGCTCATGCATGTTAGGTTGATATGGTAGGTATCAGGACATTGGGCCTGATATACAATCATATCAGACCCACTGTATTCGTTGATAAAAAATTTGGTTTGATATCATATCTACCTTCTCCTCGCTTAACCCTTCGTAGTGATTGGGAATTTGTATAAATCCAATTACCCTAGGTCCATAAATATATTTAGACCAAAACCCACTTAAGGGCCTAAACTTATTTGATTACACCCAATGAACGTGTTGTCACTTTCTGTTGTTGTAAGGAGGTAAATTATACTATCCATTGCTTATTTACGGTTCTGAGTGGTGGTCCAAAGTTATCAGAAATTTCTGCTTCAATGAGGGCCTCATATGGGATAATATCAGGCCCAACATGAGCCTGATGTGGGATCATATCAGGTCTTGCGTGATCTTTGGTTAAAACTTTACTTTTACACCATATATACCATTTCCTCATTCAACCCTTTCAAGTGTTTGAAATTATAGAAAATTATAAAAACCCATATATATCAGTCAGATTGTGTCATAACTACTGATAAATTATGAAAATCTAAAATGTACACCATATATATATCGTTACTTGGTTTTTGCTAAATTAGTATGTACAACAACACTTGATTATATAGTTGTAACTTTGCTAAATTAGTTTATAATTTTTTTATCAGAGATGATCATATTACTAAAAAAATACTCTTTGAGATATGGAATATGCTTGATGTAAATTCTTGCATGGGACATGAAGCTAATAAATAGGAGAATTATCCAGGACAAATATTCCATCAACTTCTAAGTACAGTAGTGTGTAGAACACAAATAGAAATATAAGCAGTAATTTGACATTTGATCTTGTCATGCCCCAGAGGAGTCCCTGTCCGAGAAATTTTCGGCAGCATCTCCCCTGTACGGGGGACAATCTGAAACTTTTCTACATCCTCATATACCTTAGCCACAGGCGGCTGGAATAATAAAATACAACCACACATACATCCACGCAGTTTATATATAAGTACACAAATCAGTAATATCATGACTCGAAACAACCCTACTCCACTACACTCGTAAAGCTCAAATCCGACAATAAAACCAACTTACCTCTTCTGCCATCTAAGCAGGCATATATTAAAAGCAAATCCAAAACCAAATCCATCGACATCACAAAATCCATACAATGTCCAAGTATCCTTAAACAAGAACAGAATCTAAAACAAATTTAGCATAGTCTATGTAAGAAAAACCAAAAGTCCAATAATATCCTCAAGGTCTGCAAGGGACTAGCGACTGGAACTCTCTCCTGACAGCATCAACTTGAAAAATAACAACAATGGAGGCGGGGTGAGTCCAAAACTCAGTAGGTACAACTGATATACAAAGTCATGCGTACAGTCTCCTGATGTAATAAAGGTAAATGCAAACTGAAGTAAAAAGGAGAATACTGTACTAACCAGGACCTGGGTATAGAGACAAGCAGTCCGAGAGTTATGGAAATCCTGTATGCATGTCAAACATAGGTATCCAAACAATATGCAGCATATCAATGCAGCAAACACAAACACAAGCAATAAATGCATCATGCATATGATGCCAATGATGCGTCCTGGTCACCCCTGACGCCAGTCGATCATCTCACACAATAGTGAGACCGAGTGGGTAGGGCTGTGACAACCGTGCACTCTGGATGAGTGACCGAGTGGACGGGATGCTGTCGGAGTACACCTATCCTCCTACCCCAAATCATAAATGGGGGAGCGCAATGCTCTCAACTCCCGGTACACGATGACGGGGAGGAATCCTTGTAGGATAACACGTTGTGTCACACTACCCATGAGCGGACCAATGGTGCCTAACAGAGTCCCTGCTGCAACACACTCTGCCTGAATCGACCACTAACCCATGAGTGGTGGTGTGTGCAGATCCATGTAACTGGCGATGTGCTCTACAATAATGGAGCGGACAATCGCACAGCATGCAATCATGCAAATGGTGCATGACACTAACCACAAAATTATCCTGACCTAATCCATGTGTATATAAAAGTGCACCATAGGTCAACGAATCAAATCAAATCAAAGGTACATAGAAGGTATAAAAACCTAGGTCCTGAACATGGTGAAGCATGGTATATCACTACCCCTATAAGTATGTATCAACAGGTAAGGAATACATGAGATGCAAAACAAACAATCAATCAATCATGTAGCAATTATTGGGTAGTGATTAATCGGAATAAATAAGAACATAATTAATGCAACTTGTTATATTCACTACTATGTATATCAAATGACATAAGTCAAAAGTACCCGCCTCCAATCGAAATGGTCCAATCACTCCAAATCCGGACGTCGAGATACTCGTCTTGCGTCAAAGTCCTGTGGCATCAAACATATCCGAATTTAGCTAATTACTATATGTATTCAGTAGCTAGATCAAATTCCTATTAAATCAAGAACCCTAATCAACTAATCCCAATTACGCAAACCAGGAGAGATTTACTAACACAAAATCCACGTTTAACCTCATCAATAAACCAACAAAATCCAATAATGAATCCACTCCAAAACTTACCCAAACTCAAGTAGGTGGACAGGGGTACAAGCTGACCACAGAGGTTTTACAATTGCTTCCTCCCTGCTTCCACTTCCTCTTCTTCGGTGATGGTAGTACAGTACAAAATATACTGCTGGTGGTAGTGAAACTGGCTACCAGAGGAATGGAGAGGGAAAGACAGTGGTGTCGGGCAGTAGATTGTGATCACCAAGATGCTGGTCTCGGACTGCTTTGCCTCTGTCCACAACCCGGAGAGATAACTAAAGCACAGAGAAAACAAAGCAAAGATTAGGGCAAGGGAGCATCCGAGAAGAATTGGCCGGAAAGATTCGAGATGAAGGCAGAGAGGAGAAAATTGGCACTGCTTGGCGTCGGCGGAGATGCTAGGGCACAGAGGTCGTCGGCAGAAGATGAAGAGAAGGGCGTGCGCGCTCGGGAAGGAAGAAGAAGGCGAAGCCCTTGGCTGGGAGGTTTTGTACGCGGAGAGGGAGAAGGAACCGCTCGGTTAGGGCTCGGGAGAAGGCGCCGTGAGGTTTTTAGGGCAAGGGTCGGGCTCGCGAGGGAAAAGAGAATTCGACATCGAGGGAAACCGGAGAGAAAGAAAAAAAATAAAAAAAATAAAAAAAAAACTTTTCCTCTTTAAAACAGGTAGCCTAAACAGGCTTTTTCCCGACCCCGTCTTTATCCTCGTTAACTCGTCCGTACGAGCTCTGAAAAATTCCCGAAAAATTTCCAAAAATTCCAGAAAATTCCCTTATTAATATTCGTCTATTTTCAGTATTTTACATTCTCCCCCACTAATAAAAATTTGGTCCCCAAATTTCCTTATCTACCATCAGCAAGTACCAACAACAGATATAAAGTATAAATACTGAACGATAAACAAATCGCATACCTCAAGTGAAAAGATGGGGGTATCGAGCTCGGATAGTATCCTCGAGCTCCCAAGTAGCCTCCTTATCCGAATGATGTTGCCATCCGACTTTAACCAGCCGGATAGTCTTGTTCCGCAATTGACGCTCTTTCCGGTCCAGAATCCATACCGGAACCTCCTCATATGTAATGTCAGGCTGAACTGGAACTGGAATATCTGCCAGCACATGCGTCGGATCGGGTACATATCTCCTCAGCATGGATACATGAAATACATCGTGCACGCCTGACAGGGAAGGTGGTAGTGTCAGTCGGTAAGCTACCGCTCAAATCCTCTCCAAGATCTCGAAAGGGCCAATATACCGCGGAGCTAGCTTACCTCTGAGGCCAAATCTCTTCACCCCTTTTGTGGTCACCAACAGAGAACTCTAGTGGTCTGCGTCTCCGATTAGCATAACTCTTCTGGCGATCCTGCGCCTCTGACATCCTCCGTCTGATAGTACGGACCAACTTTGCATCCTGCTGAACTCTATGAGATCCCAACAACTGGGTCTCTCCAACCTCATCCCAGAGGACGGGTGTCCGACAAGGTCTACCATACAACACCTCAAACGGTGCCATCTGGATAGCCGAATGAAAGTTGTTGTTGTAAGCAAACTCTACCAACGGCAGATGGTCCTCCCAACTGCCTCCGAAATCCATAACACATGACCTCAGCAGGTCCTCTAAAGTTTGAATGGTCCGCTCTGACTGTCCATCTGTCTGTGGATGGAAGGATGTACTGAAACGGAGCTGTGTGCCCAAGGCCTGCTGCAGACTCTGCCAGAAACGTGACGTGAACCGTGGATCTCTATCCGAAATGATACTCAACGGAACACCATGTAGTCTGATAATCTCCCGACAATACAAATCTACCAATCGATCCAGAGGATCAGTCCTCCGGATCGCTAAGAAGTGCGCGGATTTGGTTAATCGATCAACGATTACCCAAATCGCGTCATGGCCTCGTCGTGTCCTCGGTAAACCTACCACAAAGTCTATGGTAATGTGATCCCACTTCCACTTAGGAATAAGAATTCGCTGAAGTAATCCTGCAGGTCTCTGGTGCTCAGCTTTCACCTGCTGACAAACAAGACATCTATCTACGAAATCCGTGATGTCTTTCTTCATGCCGTTCCACCATTAGGAACGCCTCAAGTCCCGATACATACGAGTTCCATCTGGATGGATCGTAAATCGAGAACGGTGAGCCTCCTGGAGTAGCTCCTATAAGACCGGATGAGACTGAGGTACGCATAATCTGCCTCGGAAGTATATAACACCCTCCTCGTCTCGTGTGAACTCGGTCT
Organism: Zingiber officinale; assembly: GCF_018446385.1. Lineage (NCBI taxonomy): Eukaryota > Viridiplantae > Streptophyta > Magnoliopsida > Zingiberales > Zingiberaceae > Zingiber > Zingiber officinale. The sequence goes on from NC_055995.1 coordinate 15,170,749, forward strand.
GCTGCCCGGAAGCTATCTGACTGCTAATGAACTGCAAATGCTGATCACCAGCCTGGGCCTCTCGGATCCTAGTCCTGATCGACGACTGAGCAACCATGGTAACCAGAATACCCTTCTCTGTCGGTCCCTGCTCCTCAAGATCTAACTCAGAGAAACCCTGAATCAAGTCCGTGACTGAAGTCCGGTGGAAAGCCAAAGTCCCTCTGGACTTTCTGCTGAGTGCATCGGCAACTACATTAGCTTTTCCCGGGTGGTAGCCAATGGTACAATCGTAATCCTTCAGGAACTCCATCCATCTCCTCTGTCGGAGATTAAGCTCCTTCTGAGTGAAAATATATTTGAGACTCTTATGATCAGTAAGAATCTCAAATGTAATACCATATAAATGATGTCGCCAAAGCTTCAGAGCAAAAATGATGGCAGCTAACTCCAAGTCATGAACTGGGTAGTTCTTCTCATGCTCCTTCAGCTGACGAGAAGCATAAAAGACTACTCTGCCGTGCTGCATCAGAACAGCACCCAAACCCTGCAGAGATGCATCGGTGTAAAGTACAAATCCGTCCTCTCCAGAAGGTAAAACCAAAACTGGAGCCGACACTAATCTCCGCTTCAGCTCCTGAAAGCTGGTCTCGCAATCCTCTGTCCATGTAAACTTCACGCCTTTCCTGGTAAGACGTGTCAGCGGCATAGCAATACGTGAGAAACCCTCGACAAAACGTCGGTAATATCAGGCCAATCCCAGAAAACTACGGATCTCCTGAACTGACTTCGGCTGCTCCCAACTGGTGACTGCCTCGATCTTCTGAGGATCAACTGAAATACCTCTGCTCGAGACCACATGTCCCAAAAAACCGACTGAGGATAGCCAGAACGCACACTTGCTGAACTTCGCGTACAACTGATGTCATCGAAGAATCTCCAAAACTGTACGAAGATGCTGTGCATGCTCCTCCTTGGAATGCGAGTAGACCAATATGTCATCAATGAAAACGATAACAAACTGATCCAGATACTCCAGAAAAATGCGGTTCATCAAGTCCATAAACACCGCTGGAGCATTGGTAAGCCTAAATGGCATTACCAAAAACTCATAATGACCGTATCTGGTATGGAAAGCTGTCTTCTGAATATCTGAGTCTCTGACTCTCAGCTGATAGTATCCGGATCGCAGATCAATCTTAGAGTACACTGATGTACCTCTGAGCTGATCAAACAAATCCTTGATCCGTGGTAAAGGATATTTATTTCTAACGGTCACTGCATTCAGCTGTCTGTAGTCAATACATAACCTCATAGTGCCGTCCTTTTTCTTGACAAATAATACCGGTGAACCCCATGGAGAAACACTAGGGCGAATGAATCCCCTGTCTAAAAGCTCCTGGAGTTGAAGCTTCAGCTCGTTCTGTCACGTCCCCCAGGTAGTCCCTGTCCGAAGAAATTTCGGCAGCATCTCCCCTGTACGGCGGACAATATGAATCTCAGTATACATATATCTATACCTCGGCCACACTCGGCCGGAACAATACAATACAAATAAGAAACCAACCACGCAGTTTATATCAACATTCCACACAGCTCAACATATAATCAATCCACGCAGTTTAATAAGGAAGAACGATATAAACTCAACGAAGATATAGGTACACATCCTACTCCACTACAACGAAGAAAGCAAATCCACGAAGTAGTGTGAAAATTTGCAGCGGAAAACAAAAGCAGTAAACCCGAATGTCAATGTCTACAATACAACCCACAATACAAGTATGTAAGACGCAAAAGCAGGATAAAATCCGACAAAGAAAATCCTCGCTGAATGGGGCCAGCGACTGGAATATCTCCCGACGGCCTCAACCTGAAAAATAGTAACAACGGGGTGAGTCCAAAGAACTCAGCAGGTAATCCAATAGACATGTACAGCAATATATATCCACTAGTAATAACCTAAGGTACAGTCTCCTAAACCATAAGCCTACAGTACAGTCTCCTAATAGTATAACAGATATGCATAACTGAAATAAGCTGTAATAAGTAACCAGAAGCAGGTAATACAGTTTACAGCAAGAATAATAAGAAATGCATAACTGCAACAAACTGTACTCACCTGCGAGGCTTGGGCGAATGACTGTGGACATATACAGATAAAGATAAATACGCATGTATCCTGTATGCATGTCAATCATATGCAGTCACCCAAGTGCATCATCCAATATGCAACAATCACAATAAATGCAATCTGTGCATATGATGCAATATGACATGGTCACCCCTGACGCCAGTCTGTATCTCACACACAATGGTGAGACCGCGTGGGTAGGGCTGTGACACCGTGCACTCTACCGTCACTACCCCTGAAGAGTGACCGAGTGGACGGGATGCTGTCGGAGTACACCTATCCTCCTACCTCAAACATAGTGAGGGAGCGCAATGCTCTCAACTCCCGGTACGCGATGACGGGGAGGGATCCCGGCTGCAACCCCGCTGTGTCGTGCTACCCATGAGCACCCCGGCGGTGCACCACCGAGCAACCTGCCATACACACCCTGAGTGCTGTGCCACTACCCATGCAGTAGACACGTTGTGTGCAGGCCCTCATGTAGCCGGCCGACGAGCTCAACAATAATGGAGTCGTCCATCGCCCAGCATGCAATCATGCGGTATGGTGCATGCGGCTACAGAATGTCATACCTGAACGTATCCTCCTCCATATACGTAGGTGCCAAAAAGGTAAACGCAGATATATAACGGAGATATAAACAACATGAATCCAACAATATATATATCAAGTATCTCCAGCCTCTAATCATGGGTAGATAAGCACTATAAGTAATCATAACCACGAACACATATACACATGGTAGAGATAAAAGTAAACCAGACTAATGTAAAGCATCTAACAGTAGAAGCATGTGATAGGTATCAACTAAGCTAAGACCAGGGAAGAAATAAATCTACCATCTATCACTAGTAACTATATATAAACTATACATATCATAAGACAGTATCAAAAGATAAGTCAAAGGGTACCCGCCTCAAATAGAAGGTACAATCTCAAATCCGAAGTCAACGTCGAGACGCCTGTCTCGAATCAGAATCCTGTGTCAAACAAACATATACATTTTATTTAGCTAAATCACATGAATAGCTAAATAAAATCCCTAAACTAAATTAGGGCAAAACCCTAATCACATCGATCTACCTAAATAAAATCCAACGATCAATTAGGGTTAGTTATCTAATCCCTAATTACCAATTAGATTAATAATTCACGGTTGGCTAGGGTTAATTACCTTAACCCTAATCATTCCATTAGATTAATCTAGGCAAATAAATCTAATTACAATTTAGCAACTAAATACAACATGTATCAACTAATGATACACTAACCATCTAGTATTCAAATCATACCATGATCTACAACTAATCATGTACCGAAACATACCTAATCCTTACCTAAATTTACAGCCACTGTTGGAATGAAATGAGCTGCTGGAAACCAACTGAGCTGGCTGGAAAGACAAGGTGATCTGCTGGACAAGGTTACCACAGAACACTACTTCACCTCCAATCAAAACTAATTCCTCTAGAACATGTATCAAAATCCCTACACATGATCATCCATCTAGAACAATCAAATTACACCATACCTCACGCTTAGCCCTCCCTTCTGTTGATCCACCCTAAGAAGTATTGCTCTCAGGAAGGTAGCTGCCGGAGCAAAGGGTGCTGAATCAAGAACACCACAGAAGTTCAACCTACTGGATCGACCAGACCAAGAAGGAATCAAGCACAGATCATTGATCCAAACACCAACCAAAATAACAACCTACCTTACCCCAATCGGCTGTCTCCAACAGAAATTGCCCAATCCGTGACCTAAATCAACCTCAAGGAAGAGGATCAAGATCTGACCACGTGAGGTCAATAGGAAGAAGATCAAGAACTGACAGCAAGGAAACGATCCTTGCCTCCAGGATCGTAGCTAGGGCACGGCTTGTCGACGCTGCGACGACTGATCGGAGCCGATGGAAGGGATTTAGGGCACGGTTGCACAAGGAGGAAGGGCTCAGGTGAAACTAGCCCTACTCTTAAACCTCCGGAAGCAAACCCTCGCCGGCGATCGGGTGGATCTCGCTCGATCAGTGGCGTCGGCTCATCCCCGTGAAAGAACCAGTGGCGAGGAGAAGAGATCGAAGCTAGGATGAGAAAGGTCTCGGCTGGATCTGGGCTTACCAGGCGTCGATGCCGGCAGAGGAATCGTCGGAGCTGGTCCCGTCGCCGTCGCTTGTCCGCAAGAGGGAGAGGACAGAAAGAGGCCGGAGTCGGGGGAGAAGAGTGGCTCGGGTTCGGCGATAGGTTTAGGGAATTAAAAAGAAAATGAAATTTAATTTATGATTAAAACATTTCCTCTTTTAAATGGGTATCCCAAACCGGCTTAACCCGTACCCAAAATTAATCCCTCCAAAACTCGTCGTACGAGCTCCGAAAAATTCCCAGAAAATTTCTAAAATTCCGGAAAAATATTATAAGACTATTTCTGAAATAACCCTATTTATTTAAATTTTCCGAGATCTCACACGTTCAACTCTTTTGGTGCCATATGATACGGAGCTTTCGATGTCGGCGCAGTTCCCGGAATCAACTCAATAGCGAACTCCACTGGCCTTTTGGGAGGCAAACCAGGTAGCTCCTCTGGAAATACATCTCGGTACTCCCGGACTACAGGAACGTCGGAGAGCTGCGAACTACTGCTGTCCTCAGTACTAATCAGAGATAATAAGAAACCATGACAGCCATGTGACAGTAGCTTCTGCGCCTAAATCGTCGAAATAATCGAGATGCCGTCATCTCTGATGCCAGTGAAACTCCACGAGGGTTGGTTCGGAGGCCGGAAGGTGACCATCCTCGTCTGGCAATCAACGGTAGCATGATATACTGACAGCCAATCCATGCCAAGAATGATATCAAACTCGACTATCTCCAATACTAGAAGATCTACCGTAAGTATCATGTTGCGAAAGTCTAACGGGCAACCTCTGATCTCCTGGGTGACGTCTAAAGTATCACCGGACGGTAGGGAGACAGTCAATCGCTGCAGTCTAACAGTAAGTAATATACCAATCTCCCGCATAAAGGTACGGGATATAAAAGATTGCGAGCTACCAGTATCAATCAATATATCAATGGAAAATGCATAAATGGAAATCATACCGCGGAAAACGGATCCGTTGGCTCGCTGCGCATCCTCTCTGGTAATTGCATGAACACGTCCAGTCTCTGGCGGAGGAGGAGGTGGTAACGCTGCCAGCGGCTGCTGCGGCTGGGCAGAAGCCTGCCACTGAGGCGCTGCTGGATAATGTGCCAGAGGAGACTGAGAGGACGGTGACTGATACTGTCACGCCCCCAAAGGAGTCTCTGCCAGACAAAAATCCGGCAGCACCTCCCCTGTACCGGTGACAATCTGAAGCATCACTACAAGCAAAATACATCAGCCACATGCGGCTGGAATATTTATATACACAACCACGCAGTTATAATAACAGCCCACACGGCTGGAATGAAACAATCACAACCACGCAGTTATATATAAAACAGCTCACACGGCTGTACCAAAACACAGCGGAAAAATGAAGGAAAGCCCACACAACACAAATAAATACAATGCATGCCGGCACGGCTTAAACACAAATACAACACCAAAAGAATAAGATAGCCACATGGCTAAACACAAATACAGTGCCACGAATAAGAAAGGAATATACAATAGAAAACGAACACAGTCTTCGGATGTGACGTAGGACCCGGCAGATAGGATACTCTGAGCGACACTCCAACCATCTACCTGAAAACATAAATGTATACATGCGGTGGTGAGTATAGGTAACTCAGCGGGTAATAGACAAGATAGTGCATGGTCAATAACAAACATGGAGATCACAAGTATACAGTCTCAGTAGGGAATAAGAACATGATCATACTATCATAATCAATGCATCTGAACATACCTGACATAATAACCTGACATAAACTGTACAAACCACAACTAACATAATGACAGATACATACCCAATCTGGAATCGACACCTGGTACAATGATCAGTAAACTCACCGGATCTGCAACAGATATACCCGTGACACCTGTGCAATATAAGTACGACTGCATATACATGTAAAATAAATGACATGTATGCAGCATGACAACCATATGCAACAATCATATCGCAAACAAATGCAACATACCACAAACACATGCAACTAGTATCTACTAGGCATGTATGCAAATATATCTCCAACGATGCACCGCGCATCAAATGCAAATGTGCATGCATGCTCCATGGTCACCCCCGCCACCTCTCTAGACACCACGACCCCTGTATGGCCGAGAGGCTTGGGTCCGTGACAAACCGTACTAGCCTCCAGTACAAACACCGCTATAGGCGGCCGAAGCGGACGGTCAGCTAAGTAGTTATATAACTACATAGCTAAGGGTCCCTGACCACTCATAACTCAAACCCTCTGACTACTGTACCCTCAAGACCCACTACTCCAGAGTGGTCGAGGCTGACAGAACAATGAGCGGCTGAATGAGCGCGACAGGACATAGCTCCACTCCTAGCTACCACTCTCCAACAGTGGCCGAATGGGCAGCTATAAACAACCGACGACTCTCTCACCACAAGGGAGACAATAGTCGTCAGCATGCAATGAATGATGACACTGTGCCGATGACTGGGACTGAGTCTGGTACTGGCCTAGAGGCTGAGGCTGCATCTGATACTGCCCCTGCATCAGATAATAAGGTCCTGGAATAGAACTCTGGGGTGCTATGGAAGCACTGGAGTACTCCTGTCCAAGCATGCCAAATGCTACTGCTGCAGGTGGAGCTATCCCCTGCTGACGATGTGAAGATTGGGCTTTCTGCCCTCCTCGATATGCCCCTGACTGACTAGACTGTCCCCTCTGACTTGACCCTCCGGAAGCCGTGTGCTGAGCCTTCAGCTGACAATCTCGGCTCTATTGCCCAGGCAGTTTGCAATAAAAGCAAACTGGCTGTCCCAGAGAGCAAGCTGGGGTAAGGTGATCTCTGGACCCACATATGAAACAGTGAGTATCACTGGAAGGTGGTTGCCGGTTCTGCTGAGAAAACCGGGAACGTCCTGAAGAAGACCGCCCTGACTTCTGAGGCCTACGAGATACCCCAGAAGTACCCTGACCTGACCGACTGCAACTACTCTGCTGCTGTCTTGTCGCCGGTGTCTGTTGGATATGTCCGGATGCCTGACCCGTATGCTTCCTCTTCCTGTCCGGATATGCTCTCTGCTGAGCTAACTCTATCATCAAAGCTCGATCCAATGCATCTGAGTAAGATACGATCCTTAAGCCGGCAAGCCTTACTTGCAGATAACCATCTAGTACCTGTATAAACTACATCATACGAGATCTGTCCTCCACAACTAACTCTGGATAAAACTTAGCCAACCAGTTGAATTCAATATTATATTCTGTCACTGAGCGATTGTTCTGTCGCAGACTCATGAAATCCTGTCGGAGTGCCATCTGATATGATAGTGGAAAGAAACGACTCTCAAAAGCCTCTCTGAACCTGGTCCAAGTGACGTTCCGCTCGCCGATGATAGACGCTGAGTAATCCACCAGGTGTTAGCCTCATCCCGTAAATTGAAAGTAGCCAGCTCTGCTTTCTCCCACTCTGAGCAAGCCATATAGAAGAAGGTCTGCTCCATAGTCTCTATCCATGATAAAGCCATACTCGGATCAAGGTCTCCTCGGAAGAGTGTGAATCGAGTCTTCATCGACTCAGCCAATGCTGGAATCCTAGCTCGTGCTGCGACAATATCAGTGAGCTGTGTCGGGACGGCTGCAGGAACTGGCGGAACCACTGGAACTGGTGCTACAAGTGGTACCGCGGAATAAATCGGAGGAGGAACTCCCAGTGCTGCTGAATAAATTGGAGCATAAGCCGTCGGTGGTACTGTCGAGTGAACATAAGTGGCCGCAGCTGGAGGTACAGTAGGTAGTGATACCGGCGATGGAGCAGCTGCTGCTACTGTAGGCACTGGAAGCACAGGTGCCACTGGTGTCGGGTACACTGTAGGTCCAGGTGGCGGTGGTACTGAATACGCTGTAGGCTACGCTCGAGCAGATATCGGGAACGCCAATAGTACCTCTGATGATACCGGAACTACAGTAGGGATAGGTACACTCGGCGTAACCGAGGTAGGTACCTCTATAGGAGCCGTCGGGGTCAGAGAGCCCGATGCGCCCCCAGTATGCTGAGTCTGTCCCTGACTGACAGGCTCATCAACAGTAGGCATCTCTGGCATATCCAGAGATCCCGTGGTCCTCGCACGTGGTCGTCCAGTACCACGTCTCGCCGCAATACGCGTAGACCTCCTCATATCTGTTAAGTTATATTACAGATATTACTACCAATATAACAATCATAAAATAAACATTATACCTATTTGCTGTCTGGAGATGTTCCGTCGCTGTCCAGTCCCCAATTTGACCTCAAAATTCCGAACGAGAAAATCGTCGGAAATCCATATAAATCTGAAACGGAAATCCGAAACATAACCACAACAGAAATCCGTATAAATCCAAAATAAATGCCCAGTTTGACTTACAAACCTGGCTTTGATACCACTAAATTGTCACGCCCCAGAGGAGTCCATGTCCGAGAAAATTTCGGCATTATCTCCCCTGTATGGGGGACAATCTGAAACTTTTCTACATCCTCATATACCTCAGCCACAGACGGCTGGAATAATAAAAACAATAAAATACAACCACACATACATCCACGCAGTTTATATATAAGTACACAGATCAGTAATATCATGACTCGAAACAACCCTACTCCACTACACTCGTAAAGCTCAAATCCGACAATAAAACCAACTTACCTCTTCTGCCATCTAAGCAGGCATATAGTAAAAGCAAATCCAAAACCAAATCCATCGACATCACAAAATCCATACAATGTCCAAGTATCATCAAACAAGAACATAATCTAAAACAAATTTAGCATAGTCTATGTAAGAAAAACCAAAAGTCCAATAATATCCTCGAGGTCTGCAGGGGACTAGCGACTGGAACTCTCTCCCGACAGCATCAACCTGAAAAATAACAACAATGGAGGCGGGGTGAGTCCAAAACTCAACAGGTACAACTGATATACAAAGTAAGGAAATAACACCTAGCACTAATCATGCGTACAGTATCCTGATGTAATAAAGGTAAATGCAAACTGAAGTAAAAAGGAGAATACTGTACTAACCAGGACCTAGGTATAAAGACAAGCAGTCCGAGAGTTATGGATATCCTGTATGCATGTCAAACATAGGTATCCAAAATAATATGCAGCATATCAATGCAGTAAACACAAACACAAGCAATAAATGTATCATGCATATGATGCCAATGATGTGTCCTGGTCACCCCTGACGCCAGTCGATCATCTCACACAATAGTGAGACCGAGTGGGTAGGGCTGTGACAACCGTGCATTCTGTCGTCACTACTCCTGATGAGTGACCGAGTGGACGGGATGCTGTCGGAGTACACCTATCCTCCTACCCCAAATCATAAATGGGGGAGTGCAATGCTCTCAACTCTCGGTACACGATGACGGGGAGGAATCCCTGCCGGATAACACGTTGTGTCACACTACCCATGAGCGGACCAACGGTGCCTAACAGAGTCCCTGCTGCAACACACTCTGCCTGAATCGACCACTAATCCATGAGTGGTGGTGTGTGCAGATCCATGTAACTGGCGATGTGCTCTACAATAATGGAGCGGACAATCGCACAGCATGCAATCATGCAAATGGTGCATGACACTAACCACAAAATTATCCTGACCTAATCCATGTGTATATAAAAGTGCACCATAGGTCAACGAATCAAATCAAATCAAAGGTACACAGAAGGTATAAAAACCTAGGTCCTGAACATGGTGAAGCATGGTATATCACTACCCCTATAAGCATGTATCAACAGGTAAGGAATACATGAGATGCAAAACAAACAATCAATCAATCATGTAGCAATTATTGGGTAGTGATTAACCGGAATAAATAAGAACATAATTAATGCAACTTGTTATATTCACTACTATGTATATCAAATGACATAAGTCAAAAGTACCCGCCTCCAATCGAAATGGTCCAATCACTCCAAATCCGGACGTCGAGATACTCGTCTCGCATCAAAGTCCTGTGACATCAAACATATCCGAATTTAGCTAATTACTATATGTATTCAGTAGCTAGATCAAATTCCTATTAAATCAAGAACCCTAATCAACTAATCCCAATTACGCAAACCAGGAGAGATTTACTAACACAAAATCCACGTTTAACCTCATCAATAAACCAACAAAATCCAATAATGAATCCACTCCAAAACTTACCCAAACTCAAGTAGGTGGACAGGGGTACAAGCCGACCACAGAGGTTTTACAATTGCTTCCTCCCTGCTTCCACTTCCTCTTCTTCGGTGATGGTAGTACAGTACAAAATCTACTGCTGGTGGTAGTGAAACTGGCTACCGGAGGAATGGAGAGGGAAAGACAGTGGTGTCGGGCAGTAGATTGTGATCACCAAGATGCTGGTCTCGGACTGCTTTGCCTCTGTCCACAACCCGGAGAGATAACTAAAGCACAGAGAAAACAAAGCAAAGATTAGGGCAAGGGAGCATCCGAGAAGAATTGGCCGGAAAGATTCGAGATGAAGGTAGAGAGGAGAAAATCGGCACTGCTTGGCGTCGGCGGAGACGCTAGGGCACAGAGGTCGTCGGTAGAAGATGAAGAGAAGGGCATGCACGCTCGGGAAGGAAGAAGAAGGCGAAGCCCTTGGCTAGGAGGTTTTGTACGCGGAGAGGGAGAAGGAACCGCTCGGTTAGGGCTCGGGAGAAGGCGCCGCGAGGTTTTTAGGGCAAGGTTCGAGCTCGCGAGGGAAAAGAGAATTCGGCGTTGAGGGAAACCGGAGAGAAAGAAAAAAAATAAAAAAAAATAAAACTTTTCCTCTTTAAAACAGGGTAGCCTAAACAGGCTTTTTCCCGGCCCCATCTTTATCCCCGTTAACTCGTCCGTACGAGATCCAAAAAATTCCCGAAAAATTTCCATAAATTCCAGAAAATTCCCTTATTAATATTCACCTATTTTCAGTATTTTACAGATCTAAATGAAGAAGTAAGTATTCTAGAAGATGAGCTTCTGAATCCTTGTACAACACTTAGTGATTACTTTGAGCCTACTTGGAGTGAGGAGGAAGGGCATTATACCCGAATTAGAGAGGAATTACAATGCAATATAGATGTACAATAATTCTTAACTGATGATATACAGATTGAACAATATGAAATTCCCCAGAGCAGTACAGTGACTTAGAGGAGTTCGTAATAGATGATGATCCATATATTCTAAATTCTTGGTTGCTCCAAAGGCCAATTGAAGAGGCAACAAATGAGCATGAATTTTGTGTTGGATAGATTTTTCCGTCTCTATGAGAGTTCAAGAATGCACTTGTGAAATATGTCATGGTTAAACATATGAGATATAACCCAGTTGACACCCGAAAAAATAAAGTAAAAGCTATCTACTTCAATCAACCATGTACATGTAGAGTAGTTGTCCGGGGATGTAGAGTACACTGTTACAAAGTATATAAAGGAACACCAATGTGACACCATCAAGGAAAGTGCTGATCATCAAGCATGCTCTTCCTCTTTTGTAGAGTGTTTTGTTGAAGAGCAAGTTGTTGCAAATGAATAGTATAAACCAAGTATGATTATATCAAAGCAAGGTTTGGAGTGACCATATCATATAGAAAAGCATATATAGCTCGGGAGAAAGCTATGAAGAAGGTTGTTGGAGATTATGACCAAGCATATAGAGATATTCCACTATATCTGGGTGAGTTAAGAGTCAGGGACTCGGAAACCTATATGACACTACAAAGGAATGGTGATAATAAGTTACAGCGATGTTTTTGAAATTTTGGAGCTTACCGAAGAGTATTCAGGTTTTATCTTTGCAAATTGATCGGAATTGATGCTACACATCTAAGAGGGAAGTATCCGGGTGTGTTGTTGATAACTACAACAATTGATAATAATGACAATATCCTCCCAGTAGCCTTTGAAATCGCTGAAGTTGAATGTGGGTCTGCCTTGGAGTGATTTTTAAATCATACGAAGAGATTCTTTGCTATTGATACACAGTTAATGAGCATAGTATCAGATAGATATTGCGGCATTATATCAGTAGTTAGGAAAGTCTACCCAACTACCCATCATGCCTTCTGTTGCCACCGCATGTCTTGCAATATGGTAACATATACTGATAGCAGGTCAGCTTTAGGCTTGTTTTGGGCAGCATCAAGTGCAAACACAACATTCCAATATGATCTCATAATAGAGTTCATTCTTAAAAAACATCCAGATGCCCATAAGTGGCTTCAGAACATTGACCCTAAAAGATGGGCTAATGCACACTTTAGTGAGAGAAAGTACAGAATGCTAACCACCAATTGTGTAGAGAGTTTAAATGCTTTGTTCAAGCATACATGTAAATTTCCCATAAACAGGTTAATTAATAATACCAGAAGAAAGGTAGCTCAATGGTTCTTTAACCGTAGGGAGGAGGTCTCTAAATGGTATGTTGCTTTGACACCTCGTGCTACTAAAGAAATGGATTCAAGGAGAGAGAAAGCTAGACGATATAAATTCCACCCATATTCTTAATCTGAAATGGAAGTAGAGACATGGGGTGCTTCATTCATTATTGATTTGGAAAGAAAATATTGTAACTGCAGGGAGTTTCAAATTTTAGGATTGTCTTGCTCACATGCTATTGCTGTCATCATTCACATGCTACTACTTTGTGATTAAAATTCATAACTATAAGTTGTACCTAAGAATCTAAAGGTTTGAGAAGTTGAATCTCAATTTTGAAATATATTGACCAATATACCACAGATATACTGTATATCTTGTATGTCTAAGAAAATACTAAAGGGGGGCTATTTAATCATGACTACGTCTCGATCATGTAAAATAACACATCCATGATGCCTTCCTTTCTTTGTGGTATTTTCAAAAAAAACTGTTCAAGTGACCTAACATGCTGTTCCAATGTAGTTTCTATCCAAACTAGTTCAACCTTTACAAATCTAATGGTTTTGAAGGTGATACCTTTACGAATAATTTAACAGCAGAGGATGAAACACCCAACCCACTTCCTTCCTCCACTATGAAAGGAGAGTATTGGCAGAAACGCTAAACTTCACTGTAGAGACAGGACCAGTGTGGATTTTCATCGAAAACCCTTGATGTCACCTGACGGATACACGAATACGCTTACGTACTCTTTCGGTGAGGGGAAAATCTCACAACTAAAAATATGGGAAAGTTTTTCGTAATCGAAGAGTTAGAAAAGTACGAGGCTTGCACGTGTTGAGAGAGGGAGGGAGAAAGATGTTGACGCCATCAGCATCCGAACCATCAATGAAATTTTTAAATCTAAACAATTCAAATGTGTTTCGGATGCCTTGGAAAATGAGGTAGAAAAATATGATGTTAGCGGGATGGGTATAAAAAGACTTTCATATTTATTAATGTGACTTTTGGTAATTATAAAATCATAATATGCCTTTTGGTAAATACATAATTCTACCTACACCTTTTGGTAAACAGTCGATTAGTTTTCATTAGAGCATCCACGGTGGTTAGTAGGGATGGAACTAGACATTTTATCAAGGGGATGGTGGACTCAACTAGGTATCAAGGGGGGCGGTGGAGTCAACTAGGTACTAAACCCCTCTTTAAAAAAAATTTGAGAGGGGTTGTAGAGTCAACTAGGTACTAAATCCCTCTTTAAAAAATTAGGGATATTTCTCCCAAGTATTTATTGCCCCCACTTCCACATCACTTTTCAAATATGCTACTATTCAAATATTCCAAATCTAACAATGAAATCTCTCACTAATCAAATATTTATGGGTCGCACTTATCAAATATTCACTCTCAAATATCCTCAATTTCACAATTAAATATCTCACTAACTAAATATTTATGGGTCCCACGACTAATTTATTAACTTACATTTAATTTTAAGAAAAATATAATATGAGACATACAATTTTTTTTTAAAAAATACTACGTCATATGAATATAAATATTTTACACATTTAAAATTGAAATATAGAGTTACAAACCATATAAAACACAAAACAATAAATCATAAAAATTACAAACTATAATTAATAAAATACACAAGGAGTGGATAAAATAAACCATAGAAATTAACTACATGTTCAATTTTTTTCTTCAGCTGCTCACATATCTCTAGATGATTTTGAAGTTGAATATATGTCATACATCATGTGTCCATTATAAAAAGTTGATGTGCTTGAATTAGTTGATTCACTTTCTTATTGTTATTATACTTTTTTAAATGTGTCATTGACTGTTGCATAACCTTATTCAATTCATCAATTAAGACTACTCTTTTTTTGTCTTTCCTCTTTACTATCTTTTGTCCCATTGGACGAGATCAAACTTCTCTATCATTTAGATCAACAATTGTGTCAGGATTAGAAGAGTCAGTATGTTCACCTGATGATTTTAATGTTCTTACTTTCTTTGTAGCCCATTGCTCTAAGGATTGAGGAGCATACATCGGACTATCTTTCACGATCCTCCACATATGTTCATACTGGAAAGTAGTTTTAAAAGTACTCTTGTATTCTTCATGAGCTCGCACCTGTTGGATCGTACGCATGTGAGAGGGGGGAGGTGAATCACATGATTTCCAAAAACTTGTTCTTTTTAGTTTTGAAAACAAAGTGCGTAGTGGAAAACTAAGTAAGAAAGTGAAATAAACAAATAAGAAAAAACATGATTCAATTTTTACTTGGTTCAAATCCTTTGGCAACTCCTACTCCAAGACCTAAATCTCACTGATCTATCGATGGGTAATCTACTAAATCCTCTTCCAGAACTGCTAGAAGAGTAATCGAATACAAAAAGAGTCTAAGAAGTGTAACACGCTACACTTCCCATTTGCAGAAAGTAAGTACAGTAATTAACTTTTTACCAAACACTTGTTTGTAGTCGATTGGCTCGAGCTCGATGTTTGGGTGGCTTCTCGGTGGTAGTCAGACCAAGTAGAGTTGTAGTAGGCCAGCAATAGCAAGCCAATCAGATGCATAGAAGCTCGTATGGAAGTTATATCTGAAGCTTTGGATGAGACATTCTTTTATTGAGCATGGAAGACGCCTTTCATAGCCTTGAAGGCACTTCCAATGTGAGAAATATGATCCTGGACCACTGGCTCCTTATCTGCGATAAAGACTAAATTTTATCCTATAAAAGGCGCCTTCCATGGCACTAAAGGCGCCTTTCATGAACAGTGCGAAGACACCTTCCATAGCATGGAAGGCACCTCAGGCACTGTTCAGCCAAGGCCTTTTGTGCTCTCTTACCCTAAAAAAAGTGTTAGTCCCATAACTTGCAAGATAATGTTAGCACAATAATAATAAGAAGCAGTAATTACATCCTATCTCCCCAAGACTAAGATCAAGTTAGGGTTTCAATTTTGGTTTCCGAAATGGACCTAAATTGGATCAATGCCTACTGTCCCTTCGAACAGGGACACACGCTCACTTAGTCATCCTCCTCCAGTGACTTACCTCTACTTACCAAGTGTAGAGATATCTTTCAGAATCACACATCTAGATTTCAGGAATAGAACATCCCAACCTGCCGAAATCGCACATTCGATCTTCTCCAATTAGGAATCACATATCCTGGCCTACCGAAATCATACATCCGGTCTTCTCTAATTGAGAATCGCACATCCCGACCCTTGCTAGAATCCCACATCTGGACTTCAACCTATTGGGAATCGAATATCCTGACTTGCCGGGATCACACATTTAGACTTCATCCAATCATGAATTGAACATCCTGACTGGGGTCTGCACACTCAGTAACAAGGTTAGATAACAACACATCTAACTTTAATCTATTTGTCATTCATCAATACCTGAGTTAAATCGTTAGTGTAAATTGTACCAACAATCTTTCTCTTTTTGATGCAATGACAACCTGAGTTTGGGTTAGGAAAAGATATACAAAAAGATATGCAATAATAATAATAATAACAATAATAACTGATTCAAGAGAAAAATTAATCAAGAAAGATTAATTGTTGTTTTATTCTCTTGATTATTTTAGGGTTAAGGGTTTTCAAGGATCTCAAGTTAAAGATTTAATTTGTCTTTTTCTTACTTAACCTTTACCTCCCTCTTTGGTACTCATAAAAAAAATATACAAGTAAGTATACCAAAGTATTGAAATACACAAGTGAGTATAAACTTTTCAAAATAAGCATAAAAACTTGCAAGTTTATTGTAGGGAGGAGTTTAGAATTTAAAAAATTTGCACTTAATTTTGAAAAATAAATTCAAAGTTTAGTTTTAAAGTAGATTTTAAGGTATTTTCAAACAACCTTTTTGCAAAGAACCGTTCAAAATAAATTTTAAATTAAGCTTTTGTTAAAAGAAATTTCTAAGAGTTCGAAAGATTTTCAAAAGATCCTTTAACCAAGAATTTAAACAATTTTGAAGTATTTTAAACAAGAACTTAGAAATGTTTTCAAAAGCACTTGAAACAAGAAGTTTGGAAATATAAAAAAAAATAGTTTAAGTTATTTTTAGTAAAAAAAATTTAAGTAAAAAAAATATCAAAACAATTTTCACTAAACTTTAAACAAGAATGTCCTAAGTTATTTTGGGAAAATATTTTAAGTGAAGATTTCCAAAATAATTTTCAAAACAGTTTTCAATTTCAAAAATAGAATTTTAGGAAGTTTCAAAATATATTTTTGAAATTAGTCTTCAATTATCATCCCCTTCAATATGATATTATTTAAGAAAAATATTCATCTAGAAATTATTCTTAAATATCTAACCGTTTAGTTACTAACTAACTATTAGAAGATAACAGTTTTTACTTGGTTAGTCAAGTTAAGTAAGTGTATCCAGTTAGTATTTGACTAAAATGGATTACTTAACCTGATCACTATTATTTTGATATTTTCCGCCCAGACTTGTATTGATACACTGATATAAGCATCTGAAGTCCAGGCATTAGACTTATGCATCTTACGTCATTCTAAGTTTGTGAATACACAATCAAGGTAGACCTATTCTGTTTGTGATATGCTCAATTTCTAAGTCTATAGGAATATGTTTTCTATGGATTTTATATAGTCTAAGGCTAAAATCAATTTTAAAATACTAAGTAAATGAGAATTTTTAGAAAATAAATTTTCCCTAGAAGTTTCAAAATATTTTAAAAAATATTTTGAAAATAATAGTCCTAGTCTAAAATAGATTTTCCTAGATTATCCAAATAGAGTGGCAAAAAATAGCTAAAGGTGTAGATCAAATCAACCAGATATACAATGTATAACAGTGCATTAGAAATAATCAAATCTAGTCATCATCAGCAGATGGAGGTGGAGGCTGCTCAGGTGCTTGGTAAGCCTGAAGATTCTGCTGAAATACGATGGCCATCTCCTCCCAGAGAGAGAGAATCGGGTGGTTATCTCTTTCTAAATAGCACTGAATCCGTCAGAGACTGACTGCCAGAGCTGTACGGTAGACTCTTCAGGTCAAGCAAGTCAGTCTTCGACAGATAATGAAGTCGAGGGCTGGGTCAGAGTTAGAGGATGCCCAAAGAGCTCCTCAACCATAAATATTGGCTTCTCTTCTCCCTCAACTGGAATGATAGGTGAAAAATCATCCTCGGCCTCGCTTGGAGCATCTTACTGTGGTCCCACTCTCCTAGCTAGACCCCCCCTTAGCAGTGATGTCTATATGCACTAATGCAAGCTGGCGCAGACCAATCTCATCATATCCACTAAGGGAGGTAGACGTGTCCTAGGTTATATCTACCCCTATGGTTGAAAATTTGTATGCCGAAATATGATAATAGGGCATATGAATCTGACGCCCAATAATGAGACTGGCTGCATGGATGACATTTTGAAATATTTGTAATACAATGTTGATGTTTATACGCTGGCATAGTGCATATAAGAAGAAAGAGTGGGAGGGTCGCATCATCGCAACATCGTGAGATGTGATCGGTAAAATATAGGCGGTAAGGACTCTATACATGATATAGTCCTAAACACTAAGAGAGAGTAACCTAAAGTCAGTCATAGTAGGTAATCTCTCCTCCCCAAAAAAGTACATGAGGATAGTATCCAATGTAATATGGGAGTAGGGTTCACCAAATGGAAAATCCCTACTAGGGTAGCACAAAAATAGACAGGCTGACCTCCTAAGTCCTAAGCTATCATACAATAGAGTGGGGGAGAAGTGAAAGTCCTTACTACCCACTCTGATGGAATATGTCAGCTCATCAATATTAACTAGATTGTTATAAAATTGGGCACATAAATCTAAGTTTACTAGATGACTATAGTAAATTAATTTATCCAACTGATAATAATCAATAATCTCTATAATAGGAGTGTAGTACTGGGTAAAAAAGGCCCTACTCAGAAACCTAGACTTTAATGCAACATATGTATGCTATAGAAAATCTAGCCTAAGTCGCTCAGTGGAAAATCTAGTATCAGTAGATGGGCATTGCTTGAACTAGGAGAAACATTTTGTCATTTCCTAAACTAATTTATACAAGAAAAAAACTTACAAATAGGCAAAACAACTAGATAGATTGAGTTAGAGTGTACCAAGGAGGCATTGTTGAGGCTTGGAAGTTGAAAAAAGGTTTAACTTGTTGCTGGAAGGCGCCTTGAAAGGGAAAAAACCGCGAACAGAGAAAGTCTTTGTTTGCTATGAAAAACATGGTTGAAGGGCCTTTAACCATGTGCTATGGAGGGCACCTTCAACTGACTAAAGGCGCCTTTAGTTGATTAGGGCGGGATCTTTCCCGCCCTTCCGAGGGCGACTCTGATTGTATCGGAGGTGCCTTCAGTGAAGATAATAGTATTTTTTTAAAAATTTTTTAAGATTTTAATTTTCATTTAGTTTAATTTGAATTTGAATTTGAATTTAATTTAATTTAAATTTAATTTAATTCTTAGTCATCTCACTCGATCTATATTTTCAATCAAGGAATCCTATAATTTTGTGAGATGAGTTAAGTTAAATTTCAGGGTTGGGTTTAACTTGTGTTAAATTCAAGTTTAACTTTGGATTCAATAAATAGGTATTCTTTGGATAAACTTCTAAGATGTGGTCAGTCACCTGTACATCATTAGAGTAACCATGCCTTCGTGATTTTTCAAATAGTCCTATCCACTGAACTTAATACAAAACTTTGGTCTAACTAGCTAGGATTAGTAAGGGATAGCTTTAGTTAGTTCCATTAAGCCAAATGCACCAGGTCCAAGTCATATCTTCCTAGACATGCATAGATAGAGCTTCCCTAACCTATTATCATCCAAAACTTTTCTAGTACTGTTTATCAAGTTAAACTTTTGTCCCTATTTATCTTAGTTCCAATTACCCAGTCGGGTAAATTATTGCTTTTGAGGTGCCAACTAGTTTGGAGCCTTCCCTTGAATTATTAGAATTTAGGTTTAGATTTTAGGTTTGTGTCAATTTTCTTTATAGTTATAATAAACTTGGTTATAGTTTGAGTTTATGTTAATTTTATTTAATTTGGGTTTATTTGATTTTAGCTTTGAATTTATTTTTGGAGGTTTAATTTTTATGGTTGAGAGTGATTTGTATTTTATGTTGGGTTTGTATCCGAGTCTGGATTTGTTGTACACTGCTCTTTGAGATCCAAGCATCATGTTTAGGTACTTGGTTCTCGAGGTAAACTTTTCTAACTGCCCTTTGAGCTTGTTGGCTTGACTTTTCAAGACAGAGTTTTCTTCCTCAATCTTTGCAACTTGAGTTAAATATTTGTCTTGAACTTGGCTTGTCATCGAGTTCATGTTCAGTTGTTCCTTAAGGATGTTATTATCCTTTAGGAGCTATTTAGCATCTTCCTCAGTTTTAATTAATCTTTTATTTAGGCAGGCAATTATTTTAAAAGAATTTATGCTAATAAGAATTTATCTCAAGTCCTGAGCCAGATGAAGATTTGTGGCTTGACTAGTTTTCAAACTCGTCATCTTCGTCCGGTTCACCTTTGGTTGCCATCAGTGCGAGGTAGCTTGCTTGCTTCGGTTCGTCTGCTCTTGATCCGTCTGAAGACTTTGATATTTATGTTTGAAGTCGCTTTTAGTGATTTCTTTTGCTTTGACTTCTTTATTTAGTCTTCGTTCGGGCATTCATGTTTAAAGTGCCCCTTCTTGTTGCAACCGTAGCACGTGACATTTGCTTTTGTGTTGTTGGATGCAAAGTTAGACATCTTCTTTATGTCTTATTTGGTGAAGCTTTTTTGGCATCTAGTGAACATCTTCCTTACCAGGTTCACTAGTTACTCTTCTTTGTTTGATTCTGATTTAGATTTAGTCTCAGCTTCAGGTTTAGTTCCCTTTGATGTACCTACAAGAAAAGCAATTCTTTTCTCGACCTTGGGGTTGTTAATTTGTTCATGCAGCTCTAATTCATAAAATAATTCATCTAGTTTTAATTTAGAGAAGTTCCTTGAGACCGTATAGGCATCTATGATTGATACTCATAGTGCGTTTCTGGGGAACGAGTTAAGAGTGTACCTTATTACGTCCCGATTTTCGATTTGGTGTTTGATTACGTAAAGGTCATTGAGGATGTCCTTGATTCGAGCATTGATCTGGTTTGCGGTCTCATCGTCTTGCATTTTAATGTTAAATAATGAATTAAGAAGTAGGTCGTGTTTCGTTACCTTTGAGTCAGGAGTTCCTTCGTATAGCTCGATGAGCTTATCCCAAAGCTCTTTTGTGTTCTCTTGTGGGATGACTCGGTTGAGCTCTTTTTTTGTGACTCCACACTGGATCATGTTCAATGCTTTGGAGTCGATCTGGGCTTTCTTTTTGTCTTCTGGACTCCATTTTTCTAGATCGAGTGATACTTTTGTTGCTGCATCTACAGGTGCCCGGTACCCTCATCGGATGGTGAACCATTGCTCGATGTCTGCTTTTAGGTAAACTTCTATCCGCTTCTTCCAGTGTGGAAAGCCATTTCTATTGAAGAGAGGAGAATGAGCAGTGTTGAATCCCTCAAGTTGGGTCATTTGATTGATGAAAAAGGAAAACTAGAAGGAGGTACCAAGACTTGGTCTTGGATTAGTAGTGCTTGAGAGGGGAAGAAAAATTGACGACTTGAATGGTGTTGCACCAATTTTGAGTAAAAACCAAATGAGAAATAATTATTTGAAATAGTGAATTTTACCAAGTTAAATAAATTATGAAAAAAATGAAAATCCAAAAAAAATGGTTCCCTTGGCTTAATTGGTGGTTGCAGTAATTCAAAACATAACCTACTCTAATACCCCTTGTTAGATCGAGATGCAAGTGAGAAGAGGGGGTGAATCAAGTGGTTTTCAAAAACATGTTCTTTTCTATTTTGAAAACAAAGTGCACAGCGAAAAACTAAGTAAAAAAATAAAATAACCAAATAAGAAAAAACATGATTTGGTTTTTTACTTAGTTCAGAGCCTTTGGCAACTCCTATTTCAAGATCCAGGTCTCGCGGATCTATCGATAGATAATCCACTAAATTCTCTTTACTAACTACCAAAAGAGTAATTGAATACAAAAAAAGTCAAAGAAGAGTAAACGCTACACTTCCTATTTGCAGAAAGTAAGTACAGTAATTCACTTTTTACCAAACATTTGTTTGTAGTCGTCTAGAGCAAGCTCGGTATTTGGGCAGCTTCTCAGTGGTAGTCGGACATAGTAGAGTCACAGCAAGGTAGCAGCAGCAATCCAGAGTAGTCAGAAAGACGATAGGAGGCATATAAGCTTGTATGGAAGTTGTATTTGAAGCTTTGGGCGAGACATTCTTTTATTGAGCATGGAAGGTGCCTTCCATAGCCTTCAAGGCATCTCCAATGTGAGAAATCTGATCCTGAACCACTCGCTCCTTATCTGTGATGAAGTCTGAATTTTATTATGTAGAAGACGTCTTCCATGACACTGGAGGCACCTTTCATGAATAGTGAGAAGGCGTCTTCCATAGCATGGAAGACACCTCGAGCACTATTCATCCGAGGCCTTTTGTGTCATAACCTACAAGACACTGTTAGCATAATAATAATAAGAAGTAGTAATTAGATCATATCTTTCCGAGACCAGAATCTAGTCAGCGTATCAATTTAGGTTTCTGAAATGGACCTAAATTGAACTGACGCCTACTGTCCCTTCGAACGGGGATGCATCCTCACTTAATGACTCTTCTCTAGTGACTTACCTCTACTTAGTAGGTGTAGAGATACCTTCCGAAATCACACATTCGGACTTCGGGAATCAAATATCCCGATCTACTGAAATTACACATCCAGTCTTCTCCAATCGGGAATTACATATCCTGATCTACCGGAATAGCACATCCGCTATTCTCTAATTAGGAATCACAAATCCTGACCCTTGCCAAAATTCCACATCTAGACTTTAACTTGTCGGGAATCGAACATCCCGATTTGCCGAAATCACACATCTGGACTTCAACCAATCAAAAATCAAACATCCTAACTAGGGTCGACACACTTAGTAATAAGGTTAGATAGCACACATCTAACTTTAACCTATTTGTCATTCATCAAATCTAAGTTACACCGTTAGTGTAAATTGCACCAACAACACTATCAAATCCTCGTCACTCCATCCACTTGGTCAATCATTATATCATTTATTGTAGATTCCATTATATCTGTTCATAATCTTTTTCAATGAATCCTAATGAGATTTTGCTTTCTCCGCAGTTCACTTTTTAGCTCCCTTATCTCAATTGGTATTGTAGTATATCACCACCTATTTCCAAAAAGACTCACTCTACTGGGCATTACTAACTACTGAATCTTCACTCATAATTGTGTAAGCCACTGCAAGGAGTTTATCATCTGCTACTGTCCATACTGTTCGCTTGCTATGATCTTCATTTGATTCATTGCCCATCTCTAATGCTTGATTGAGAATAATATCATTGGACCCCATTTCAGATGAGAATGGAGGAAATTGTAAATCCGAGACTGTATAAGGTATTTTTGTACCTTTCTCGCTGTTAGTTTCATCAACACTAGCTCTTCTTGATTCATTTGATTGAATATCCGGTGATTGAAGCAGATTAATTCTATGAGATGGGAGGGCAGATCCTTTGGACCATTTTTTGTGGTCCAGGGGATGGTCCCTTAGTATGGATTGGTGAAATGAATGGTCCCCATTTATAAAATAGGCGGGGACCATTCATCCCCACCAATCCACATCAAGGGACCATCCCCTGGACCGCAAAAAGTGGTCCAAAGGATCCGGGCTGATGAGATGGGGCTTGCATGAAATATTGACTTCTTTGCTAATATTCTGAAGGATATGTATAAAACGGAGATTGAGGGTCACCACTCAAAGAATTTAGATAACTTTGGAAATTATGGTAATATGATGGTGGATATGGAAAATGTTGAAAATTTGGTGGATGTTGAGTGAGAAATGGAAATTGAGAATTGAGAAAATTAGGACTAACTTGAAAACTTTTTTCATTAGAATTTTTATCGATATTTGGAGAGTTAAATAAATCCATAAAATAATTATTAGAATTTTTATTCATTTCTTTCTAAATTTTTTATATGCAATGAGTGTAGAATTGATGAAAATAGATGAAAGGAATGATGTATATATAGGGGAAATGAACGTTACCCAATGTTTGAAAAAATGAACATTAATTAATATTCGATTTTGATTTTTTTTTAACGTTCAATTTTATTTTTTTCTTTAAAAATGTGCAAAAACATTAATTAAATTAAAAAATAAAAAAATATGGAAGCCCGTCTTTTGGTGGGCAATCACAGCACATGTTTGTGCCCAGTAATTTCTAATCACTCCACAAATATCTTCTTTAATAGGGGATATTTAAAAGGGGAGATATTTGAAAAAAATATCCCCTTCAAATATCTCCATTGAAGATGCTCTTAAAGGAATGGTTGAGCATTTAAATCTATATCAGTATTATTAAAAAGAAAAGAAAGCTACGCTTACTTATGGAGCAAACACCCCAATTAGTCTAGTATTATCGCCCCATGGCAAGATAATGAAAACTACATTTACTCGTGTTTTGTTGGAGGGAGGGGAATTGAAAGGCAGGGAAAAGTTAGACTTGTTTGATTGAGATTGTGGAGAAATATTTCTCTTGGTAATGGGGAAGTTGGTAATCGATCAGAGGCATTGTTATCATTAGGGTTGTGGTGCAGGCCATCAAGGATGACATTCTCTTCATCTGGTCATATCAAATAAACATAGACAAGCCGACAATTGACCAAATGATACATTTAAAAAATTATAGAATTTCTAAAAGACATATTTAACTTTCAAAATTTTTAAAAGACATATTTATTTTCTATTTTACCCATTCCGCTAATTATTTTAGTGTTATATTTAAAAATAGTTTCACTGTAATATTGGATTTCAAAAAAATAATTTTTAAAAATGAGAACTGATCCTGTCTAAAAACTTAGAAAATATAATGATCGAAATGATTTGATTGGAATGTTAATTGAGTTATCATGGAGGGGAAGGATATGGTCAGAAGAACTTTGGTCAATGCTACTTGTAGATAGTAACCGAGTTACCCTGGTCCTTGGTACACGATGCTTGAGACATGCCCCAAAAATATATAAGGAGATGAATAAATAGTAGAATAATGAAGTACATGGAGAATAAGCATAGAAAATGTACCATGGCCTAGGGGGCATCCTCTAGTAGACCGGTGAGCTAGTCGTGATACTGATTGAGTCGTTATGACCCGAAAGAGTAGATGAATGTGAGCCTAATGAAGAGATGGATCTAACAACACGGAGCTGGGCATGGTAAAGATCCGAAAGGTGGCACACAGGGCAAAATATAACAGTGACACATAGATCGAGAAATGACAATGACACACATGTCGAGCGACACGAAGACAGGAACATAGTGTTGGATCGTTAAGATGCTAGAGGGGGGTAAATAGTATTCGTCATTTTTTTCCAAAAATCAAGAGTATGCAATGGATTAAAGAAAACATAAAACAATGCTAACAAGGCTAAGTTTTTACTTGATTCGGAGCCTTCAACGACTCCTACTCCAAGGCCTACATATGAGAGTACTTTTGATGGGCAATCACTATTAGTTCAAAAATGGATTACAAAGATTTAGTACAAGAACTGGAATACAAATGTTACCGATAAATAGAAAAGAAATTCGAACTTCGGAGTAGCCTTTTGATGTCATCGAAGCCTTTCAGCGTGCAAGAATGAAACTTGTAGCAGATGATCTTTTGAAGCTATTGGTCGAAGACCTTTATATAGGCCCATTCCAGGCGTCTGGACCTTTGCTGACATGGCGAGATCCCATCAAAACTTCATCCGTAAAGTTTATCCACCTCCAGGCATCTGGACCCCCTCCGAGTGCCTAGCCCGTTGATGTGGGTTCACCCAGTCATCATGCTCTAACTTAGATTCTGAGCACCCGGACCAACTCCGAGCACTCGGATCTCTTGGACCGCCTCGGTGTCTACTCAGACACCTTGCGGTCGAAGTTGGTCTGAGTGCCTAGACCACTTTTCATCTCTTTTCTTTTCTACAAGAAAAAGTTAGTCCAGGTATATAAATTACCCTATAAAACAGAGTTAGTACAATACAATAAGATAGTAGTAGCAATTAGATCTTGTTTCCTGAGACTAGGATCTAGTCAAAGTCTCAGCTTAGATTTTTCAAATGGACCTAAGCTAAACAGATACCTACAATTTCCTCAACCGGGAACGCGCCCTCAGTGGTTCTCTCGTTCAGTTGCTTACTTCTTACTTACTAGCTGTAGTCGTTTGACATGCCTTTGATCCACCAGGTCTTCCCGCTAGTTGTCAGGTCCGTAGATCCAACTAAATTTTGGCCGATTGGTAGGTCACGTAAACCCAACATGACTTCCCGCCAGGTATCAGGTCCTGCGAATCTATCTAGACTTCGCACCAACTATCGAGTTCATGGACCTAGCTAGATTTTAGTCTGGTGTCAGGTCATCCAGACCCGTCAACTCCTGCACACTTGGTAAAGTAATTAGATCACAAACATTCTAACTTTAATCCACTTGTCATTCATCAAAACCTGAGTTAGATCATTAGTGTAAATTTTACCAACAATCTTCTCCTTTTTGATGTAATGATAACCTACATTAAAGTTAGAAAAAAATAATATTGAAAGACAATATTCAAAATGATCTATGTTAGTTTTTTTGAATTTGATTTACTTGATTAGTTTGTTTGTTCTTGTTCTACATTAACCCTTACCCTCCCCCTTTGGCATTCATTAAAAAACAACTAAGGTAAAAGAAATGCAAGCATAAGATAAGTAATACCAGACATTATTTTCAAAATATTATTGAAAGTAAACACTTTGTATTTACTGGATTTGGGGATAGGTTTGAACAAGCGTTTAGTGTTAGTGAAAAAATTTAAAAATATTTTTAAGAGCTTTCTCGAAGTAAAAAAATTGTATTCCAAGTAATGCGTTGAAAAAATTTTTAAGTAAAAAAAATATTTTATTTTTAAATTTTTTGAGTAACCTGTTTCCAAAATTTTTAAGTAGACTATTTCAAAATTTTCTTAGTAAAGAATTAGAAGAATAAGATAAGTAATGTCAAACATTATTTATAAAATATTATTAAAAGTAAACACTTTGTATTTATCGAATTTGGGGAGAGGTTTGAGCAAACGTTTAGTGTTGGCAAAAAAAAATTTGCAAATATTTTTAAGAGCTTTTTCGAAGTAAAAAAATTGTGTTCCAAGTAATGCTTTAAAAAATTTTTATGTAAAAAAAATTATTTTTATTTTTTAAATTTTCTGAGTAATTTGTTTCCAAAATTTGTAGGTAAACTATTTCAAACTTTTCTAAGTAAACTTTTTCAAAAATTTCAGAGTAAAATTTTCAAAAACTTCTAAGTAAACGTTTTCAAAAATTTCTAAGTAAACTTTTTCAAAAAAATTTGGAGTAAACTTTTTTTTAAACTTTCTGAGTGAACTTTTGAAAATTGTTCTAAGTAAATGTTTGCAAAGTAAAGAAAATTTTCATATCAAAATTTTCAAAGTAATGTTAAAGAGAAAAAAATGTCTAAGAAAAGCAAGATTTTCAAAAAAAAATTGAGAAAAACATTTCCAAAAAAATTTTAAGTAAGAAAGATTTTCAAAACAGTTTTAAGAGTATGAATTCAAAATCATTTTCTATGTTTTAATGTTAGACCGGGTAGGCTAGCTGGATAGGGTCGAGTTGCCTAAAACACTTAAATAAAACACCTTCTCTATCTTTTGACTCAGATTAGTAATGCAATTATAACATAAACAACAACTTAAAGAAAAACAGTAAAAGACACCAGAGTTTACTTGGTTACAACCTAAATGGTTGTTAATCCAAGGCAAATGAACGCTCAGTAAGAATCTCTTTCACTGAAGGCGGAGAAGCCTTTTACACTCGTTAATAGCTCAGAAAAGACTAGTAAATTGAATACCAAAGTTGTTACATCTTTCCTAGGTTCAGGGGTCTTTTTATAGCCTCTGGAAAAACTTATCCTCAAGATGAAGGTGCCTTCCATAGGGCTAGAAGGCACCTCCAGCGAGGCAAAGGATAAAACTTTATCCTTTCCGCCAACGGCCAGATTGCTTGGTCGAAGGCGTCTTCCATAGCCATGGTTGGTTGAAGGCGCCTTCAGCCATTAAAGGAGCCTTCTGCCTGAAAGTCGTGGAGGTGCTTTCAACTCCTATTGAAGGCGCCTCTAGCAGCTCTATAACTCAACTTGAGCCCTTCAGCTGCTCCAATCGCCTGGGTGATTTCAGCCAATGGAATAGGGCTCATCTGAACCCAATTTCAGACCTTCTTCTCGAGCAGGCTTCCGCTCCTGCTTCTCATCCCTCGAACATTGCGCACGTTCTTCTCGTCCACCGATGTACTTTTTCGTAGTGTCTCGTTCCTCGGATGCACCGAGCTAGTCGGCACTCTCCCGTGTCGTCCTTCTCTCTAGCCGTGTCTTCAGTTCGACTTCGTGTGCTTCTAAGCTCCTGCACACTTAGACAAAGAGATTAGAAAATAACAGGACCTAATCTAATTTAGTTGATCATACCAAAAATAACCTTGGGGTTCCAACAATCTCTCCCTTTTTTTTATGTGAGCAACCTAAGTTAAGTTAGGGTAAATAAATATAAAGTTAAATCAATAAAAATACAAGTATGCAATAAAGTGCAAAAAGATTAAATTTAAAATTTAAAAGTTTAACTAGTACCTTCCCCTATACTTAATTTTCCCTTCTCCCCCTTTGATCACATAAAAAATTTGGGGTAACAAAAAAGCTAAGGGTAACTATCCAAAAATAAAAAGTAAGTTAAAAAAACTTAGCAAGTTTGAAAATTTGAAAAAACAATTGAAAATTATTTTGATATCACTTAAAAATTGCAACAATTTTTAAGACTAAGTTTTTTTTTTTTAAAAAAAATTCTAAGTTACGAAATTGACAAAAATTGAAAGCATTATTTTAACTAACTATTTCATGCTTATTAGTTTGTCAATTAAATATTTTATTTCGTTAATTGGCTTCCAGGCTGTGGCGAGGCACTAGGCCTTCTTGGTTATTGGATCATCAACCACTTATAGACAAAGCCTCATAATGAAATCAAATATTTAATATACTCTCTGAAAGCCCTAAGTCTAATTAAACTTTAATTTAGACAAGTTTTGGGAACTCAATATAGGTTCCTTCCAACTGAGTTAATTAAAAACTTTGGGGGTACGTAACTTTTGAGTATTTTTCTGATTTGACCCTTGTGAAATCTAAGATACCAGTTTAGATTTTTATATTTCCTAATATTTTTATTATATGCACTATTTTTCAGATATTCTATCTTTATTTTCAATTTATTATTTTCTATTTTCAATTTATCATATAAATCTAGTGGACATGCTTTGGACAATTATATTTTTAAATCTATGTTTTC